>NW_024609589.1:0-238676 GCF_018296145.1 Oncorhynchus tshawytscha
GCTGGTATGTCATATTATAATAGAGACAGTAGATCTAGCTGGTCTGTCATAATATAATAGAGACAGTAGATCTAGCTGGTCGTCATAATATAATTACATCTACAGTACATCTAGCTGGTCTGTCATAATACAATAGAGACAGTAGATCTAGCAGGTATGTCATAATATAATAGAGACAGTAGATCTAGCTGGTCTGTCATAATATAATAGAAACAGTTGATCTAGCTGGTCTGTCATAATATAATAGAGACAGTTGATCTAGCTGGTCTGTCATAATATAATATAGACAGTAGATCTAGCTGGTCTGTCATATTATAATAAAGACATTAGATCTAGCAGGTCTGTCATATTATAATAGTGACAGTAGATCTAGCTGGTCTGTCATATTATAATAGAGACAGTAGATCTAGCTGGTCTGTCATATTATAATAGAGACAGTAGATCTAGCTGGTCTGTCATATTATAATAGAGACAGTAGATCTAGCTGGTCTGTCATATTATAATAGAGACAGTAGATCTAGCTGGTCTGTCATATTATAATAGAGACAGTAGATCTAGAGGGTCTGTCAAAATACAATGGAGACAGTAGATCTAGCTGGTCTGTCATAATATAATAGAGACAGTAGATCTAGCTGGTCTGTCATATTATAATAAAGACAGTAGATCTAGCTGGTCTGTCATAATATAATAGAGACAGTAGATCTAGCTGGTCTGTCATAATATAATAGAGACAGTAGATCTAGCTGGTCTGTCATAATATAATAGAGACAGTAGATCTAGCTGGTCTGTCATATTATAATAAAGACAGTAGATCTAGCTGGTCTGTCATCTTATAATAGAGACAGTAGATCTAGCTGGTCTGTCATAATATAATAGAGACAGTAGATCTAGCTGGTCTGTCATATTATAATAGAGACAGTAGATCTAGCTGGTCTGTCATATTTTAATAGAGACAGTAGATCTAGCTGGTCTGTCATATTATAATAGAGAAGTAGATCTAGCTGGTCCGTCATATTATAATAGAGACAGTAGATCTAGCTGGTCTGTCAAAATACAATGGAGACAGTAGATCTAGCTGGTCTGTCATTATATAATAGAGACAGTAGATCTAGCTTGTCTGTCAGTTTATAAGAGAGACAGTAGATGTAGCTGGTCTGTCATAATATAATAGAGACAGTAGATCTAGCTGGTCTGTCATATTATAATAAAGACAGTAGATCTAGCTGGTCTGTCATAATATAATAGAGACAGTAGATCTAGCTGGTCTGTCATATTATAATAGAGACAGTAGATCTAGCTGGTCTGTCATATTATAATAGAGACAGTAGATCTAGCTGGTCCGTCATAATTATAATAGAGACAGTAGATGTAGCTGGTCTGTCATAATATAATAGAGACAGTAGATCTAGCTGGTCTGTCAAAATATAATAGAGACAGTAGATCTAGCTGGTCTGTCATATTATAATAGAGACAGTAGATCTAGCTGGTCTGTCATATTATAAAAGAAACAGTAGATCTAGCTGGTCTGTCATATTATAATAGAGACAGTAGATCTAGCTGGTATGTCATATTATAATAGAGACAGTAGATCTAGCTGGTCTGTCATATTATAATAGAGACAGTAGATCTAGCTGGTCTGTCATAATATAATAGAGACAGTAGATCTAGCTGGTCTGTCATAATACAATAGAGACAGTAGATCTAGCAGGTATGTCATAATATAATAGAGACAGTAGATCTAGCTGGTCTGTCATATTATAATAGAGACAGTAGATCTAGCTGGTCTGTCATATTATAATAGAGAAGTAGATCTAGCTGGTCCGTCATATTATAATAGAGACAGTAGATCTAGCTGGTCTGTCAAAATACAATGGAGACAGTAGATCTAGCTGGTCTGTCATTATATAATAGAGACAGTAGATCTAGCTGGTCTGTCAGTTTATAAGAGAGACAGTAGATGTAGCTGGTCTGTCATATATAATAGAGAAGTAGATCTAGCTGGTCCGTCATATTATAATAGAGACAGTAGATCTAGCTGGTCTGTCAAAATACAATGGAGACAGTAGATCTAGCTGGTCTGTCATTATATAATAAAGACAGTAGATCTAGCTTGTCCGTCAGTTTATAAGAGAGACAGTAGATGTAGCTGGTCTGTCATAATATAATAGAGACAGTATATCTAGCTGGTCTGTCATATTATAATAAAGACAGTAGATCTAGCTGGTCTGTCATATTATAATAGAGAAAGTAGATCTGGCTGGTCTGTCATATTATAATAGAAACAGTAGATCTAGCTGGTATGTCATATTATAATAGAGAGAGTAGATCTAGCTGGTATGTCATATTATAATAGAGACAGTAGATTTAGCTGGTCTGTCATAATATAATAGAGACAGTAGATCTAGCTGGTCTGTCATATTATAATAAAGACATTAGATCTAGCAGGTCTGTCATATTATAATAGTGACAGTAGATCTAGCTGGTCTGTCATATTATAATAGAGACAGTAGATCTAGCTGGTCTGTCATAATATAATAGAGACTGTAGATCTAGCTGGTCTGTCATATTATAATAGAGACAGTAGATCTAGCTGGTCTGTCATATTATAATAGAGACAGTAGATCTAGCTGGTCTGTCATATTATAATAGAGACAGTAGATCTAGCTGATCTGTCATATTATAATAGAGACAGTAGATCTAGCTGGTCTGTCATCATATAATAGAGACAGTAGATCTAGCTGGTCTGTCATATTATAATAAAGACAGTAGATCTAGCTGGTCTGTCATATTATAATAGAGACAGTAGATCTAGCTGGTCTGTCATATTATAATAGAGACAGTTGATCTAGCTGGTCTGTCATCATATAATAGAGACAGTAGATCTAGCTGGTCTGTCATATTATAATAAAGACAGTAGATCTAGCTGGTCTGTCATCTTATAATAGAGACAGTAGATCTAGCTGGTCTGTCATTTCATAATAGAGACAGTAGATCTAGCTGGTCTGTCATATTATAATAGAGAGAGTAGATCTAGCTGGTCTGTCATAATATCATAGAGACAGTAGATCTAGCTGGTCTGTCAGAATATAATAGAGACAGTATATCTAGCTGGTCTGTCATAATATAATAGAAACAGTTGATCTAGCTGGTCTGTCATAATATAATAGAGACAGTAGATCTAGCTGGTCTGTCATAATATAATAGAGACAGTAGATCTAGCTGGTCTGTCATAATATAATAGAGACAGTAGATCTAGCTGGTCTGTCATATTATAATAGAGACAGTAGATCTAGCTGGTCCGTCATATTATAATAGAGACAGTAGATCTAGCTGGTCCGTCATAATATAATAGAAACAGTTGATCTAGCTGGTCTGTCATAATATAATAGAGACAGTAGATCTAGCTGGTCTGTCATAAAACAATAGAGACAGTAGATCTAGCTGGTCTGGCATAATATAATAGAGACAGTAGATCTAGCTGGTCTGTCATATTATAATAAAGACAGTAGATCTAGCTGGTCTGTCATCTTATAATAGAGACAGTAGATCTAGCTGGTCTGTCATATTATAATAGAGACAGTAGATCTAGCTGGTCTGTCATATTATAATAGAGACAGTAGATATAGCTGGTTTGTCATCTTATAATAGAGACAGTAGATCTAGCTGGTCTGTCATTTCATAACAGAGACAGATCTAGCTGGTCTGTCATATTATAATAGAGACAGTAGATCTAGCTGGTCTGTCATAATATAATAGAGACAGTAGATCGAGCTGGTCTGTCATAATATAATAGAGACAGTAGATCTAGCTGGTCTGTCATAATATAATAGAGACAGTTGATCTAGCTGGTCTGTCATAATATAATAGAGACAGTAGATCTAGCTGGTCTGTCATATTATAATAAAGACAGTAGATCTAGCTGGTCTGTCATCTTATAATAGAGACAGTAGATCTAGCTGGTCTGTCATATTATAATAGAGACAGTAGATCTAGCTGGTCTGTCATATTATAATAGAGACAGTTGATCTAGCTGGTCTGTCATCATATAATAGAGACAGTAGATCTAGCTTGTCTGTCAGTTTATAATAGAGACAGTAGATGTAGCTGCTCTGTCATAATATAAAAGAGACAGTAGATCTAGCTGGTCTGTCATATTATAATAGAGACAGTTGATCTATCTGGTCTGTCATCATATAATAGAGACAGTAGATCTAGCTGGTCTGTCATATTATTAAAAAAACAGTAGATCTAGCTGGTCTGTCATCTTATAATAGAGACTGTAGATCTAGCTGGTCTGTCATATTATAATAGAGACAGTAGATCTAGCTGGTCTGTCATATTATAATAGAGACAGTAGATCTAGCTGGTCTGTCATATTATAATAGAGACAGTAGATCTAGCTGGTCTGTCATCATATAATAGAGACAGTAGATCTAGCTGGTCTGTCATGTTATAATAGAGACAGTAGATCTAGCTGGTCTGTCATATTATAATAGAGACAGTAGATCTAGCTGGTCTGTCATATTTTAATAGAGACAGTAGATCTAGCTGGTCTGTCATATTATAATAGAGAAGTAGATCTAGCTGGTCTGTCATATTATAATAGAGAAGTAGATCTAGCTGGTCCGTCATATTATAATAGAGACAGTAGATCTAGCTGGTCTGTCAAAATACAATGGAGACAGTAGATCTAGCTGGTCTGTCATTATATAATAGAGACAGTAGATCTAGCTTGTCCGTCAGTTTATAAGAGAGACAGTAGATGTAGCTGGTCTGTCATAATATAATAGAGACAGTAGATCTAGCTGGTCTGTCATAATACAATAGAGACAGTAGATCTAGCTGGTCTGTCATAATATAATAGAGACAGTAGATCTAGCTGGTCTGTCATAATATAATAGAGACAGTAGATCTAGCTGGTCTGTCATAATATAATAGAGACAGTTGATCTAGCTGGTCTGTCATAATATAATAGAGACAGTAGATCTAGCTGGTCTGTCATATTATAATAAAGACATTAGATCTAGCAGGTCTGTCATATTATAATAGTGACAGTAGATCTAGCTGGTCTGTCATATTATAATAGAGACAGTAGATCTAGCTGGTCTGTCATAATATAATAGAGACAGTAGATCTAGCTGGTCTGTCATAATATAATAGAGACAGTAGATCTAGCTGGTCTGCCAAAATATAATAGAGACAGTAGATCTAGCTGGTCTGTCATATTATAATAGAGACAGTAGATCTAGCTGGTCTGTCATATTATAATAGAGACAGTAGATCTAGCTGGTCTGTCATATTATAAGAGAGACAGTTGATCTAGCTGGTCTGTCATCATATAATAGAGACAGTAGATCTAGCTGGTCTGTCATATTATAATAAAGACAGTAGATCTAGCTGGTCTGTCATATTATAATAGAGACAGTAGATCTAGCTGGTCTGTCATATTATAATAAAGACAGTAGATCTAGCTGGTCTGTCATCTTATAATAGAGACAGTAGATCTAGCTGGTCTGTCATATTATAATAGAGACAGTAGATCTAGCTGGTCTGTCATATTATAATAGAGACAGTAGATCTAGCTGGTCTGTCATATTTTAATAGAAACAGTAGATCTAGCTGGTCTGTCATATTATAATAGAGAAGTAGATCTAGCTGGTCTATCATATTATAATAGAGAAGTAGATCTAGCTGGTCCGTCATATTATAATAGAGACAGTAGATCTAGCTGGTCTGTCATCTTATAATAGAGACAGTAGATCTAGCTGGTCTGTCATATTATAATAGAGACAGTAGATCTAGCTTGTCCGTCAGTTTATAAGAGAGACAGTAGATGTAGCTGGTCTGTCATATTATAATAGAGACAGTAGATCTAGCTGGTCCGTCATATTATAATAGAGACAGTAGATCTAGCTGGTCCGTCATATTATAATAGAGACAGTAGATCTAGCTGGTCTGTCATATTATAATAGAGACAGTAGATCTAGCTGGTCTGTCATATTATAATAAAGACAGTAGATCTAGCTGGTCTGTCATATTATAATAGAGACAGATCTAGGTGGTCTGTCATATTATAATAGAGACAGTAGATCTAGCTGGTCTGTCATAATATAATAGAGACAGTAGATCTAGCTGGTCTGTCATAATATAATAGAGACAGTAGATCTAGCTGGTCTGTCATAATATAATAGAGACAGTAGATCTAGCTGGTCTGTCATAATATAATAGAGACAGTAGTCTCTAGCTGATCTGTCATAATATAATAGAGACAGTAGATCTGGCTGGTCTGTCATAATATAATAGAGACAGTAGATCTAGCTGGTCTGTCATAATATAATTAATACAGTACATCTAGCTGGTCTGTCATAATATAATAGAGACAGTAGATCTAGCTGGTCTGTCATAATATAATAGAGACAGTAGATCTAGCTGATCTGTCATATTATAATAGAGACAGTAGATCTGGCTGGTCTGTCATAATATAATAGAGACAGTAGATCTAGCTGGTCTGTCATAATATAATTAATACAGTACATCTAGCTGGTCTGTCATAATATAATAGAGACAGTAGATCTAGCTGGTCTGTCATAATATAATAGAGACAGTAGATCTAGCTGATCTGTCATATTATAATAAAGACATTAGATCTAGCTGGTCTGTCATAATATAATAGAGACAGTAGATCTAGCTGGTCTGTCATAATATAATTAATACAGTACATCTAGCTTGTCTGTCATAATATAATAGAGACAGTTGATCTAGCTGGTCTGTCATAATATAATAGAGACAGTAGATCTAGCTTGTCTGTCATATTATAATAAAGACATTAGATCTAGCAGGTCTGTCATATTATAATAGAGACAGTAGATCTAGCTGGTCTGTCATATTATAATAGAGACAGTAGATCTAGCTGGTCTGTCATAATATAATAGAGACAGTAGATCTAGCTGGTCTGTCATAATATAATAGAGACAGTAGATCTAGCTGGTCTGTCATAATATAATAGAGACAGTAGATCTAGCTGGTCTGTCATATTATAATAGAGACAGTAGATCTAGCTGGTCTGTCATATTATAATAGAGACAGTAGATCTAGCTGGTCTGTCATATTATAAGAGAGACAGTTGATCTAGCTGGTCTGTCATCATATAATAGAGACAGTAGATCTAGCTGGTCTGTCATATTATAATAAAGACAGTAGATCTAGCTGGTCTGTCATATTATAATAAAGACAGTAGATCTAGCTGGTCTGTCATCTTATAATAGAGACAGTAGATCTAGCTGGTCTGTCATATTATAATAGAGACAGTAGATCTAGCTGGTCTGTCATATTATAATAGAGACAGTAGATCTAGCTGGTCTGTCATATTTTAATAGAGACAGTAGATCTAGCTGGTCTGTCATATTATAATAGAGAAGTAGATCTAGCTGGTCTGTCATATTATAATAGAGAAGTAGATCTAGCTGGTCCGTCATATTATAATAGAGACAGTAGATCTAGCTGGTCTGTCAAAATACAATGGAGACAGTAGATCTAGCTGGTCTGTCATTATATAATAGAGACAGTAGATCTAGCTTGTCCGTCAGTTTATAAGAGAGACAGTAGATGTAGCTGGTCTGTCATAATATAATAGAGACAGTAGATCTAGCTGGTCTGTCATAATATAATAGAGACAGTAGATCTAGCTGGTCTGTCATAATATAATAGAGACAGTAGATCTAGCTGGTCTGTCATAATATAATAGAGACAGTAGATCTAGCTGGTCTGTCATAATATAATAGAGACAGTTGATCTAGCTGGTCTGTCATAATATAATAGAGACAGTAGATCTAGCTGGTCTGTCATATTATAATAAAGACATTAGATCTAGCAGGTCTGTCATATTATAATAGTGACAGTAGATCTAGCTGGTCTGTCATATTATAATAGAGACAGTAGATCTAGCTGGTCTGTCATAATATAATTAATATAGTACATCTAGCTGGTCTGTCATAATATAATAGAGACAGTAGATCTAGCTGGTCTGTCATAATATAATAGAGACAGTAGATCTAGCTGATCTGTCATATTATAATAGAAACAGTAGATCTAGCTGGTATGTCATATTATAATAGACACAGTAGATCTAGCTGGTCTGTCATAATATAATCGAGACAGAAGATCTAGGTGGTCTGTCATAATATAATAGAGACAGTAGATCTAGCTGGTCTGTCATAATATAATAGAGACAGTAGATCTAGCTGGTCTGTCATAATATAATAGAGACAGTAGATCTGGCTGGTCTGTCATAATATAATAGAGACAGTAGATCTAGCTGGTCTGTCATAATATAATTAATACAGTACATCTAGCTGGTCTGTCATAATACAATAGAGACAGTAGATCTAGCAGGTATGTCATAATATAATAGAGACAGTAGATCTAGCTTGTCTGTCATATTATAATAGAGACATTAGATCTAGCAGGTCTGTCATATTATAATAGTGACAGTAGATCTAGCTGGTCTGTCATATTATAATAGAGACAGTAGATCTAGCTGGTCTGTCATAATATAATAGAGACAGTAGATCTAGCTGGTCTGTCATAATATAATAGAGACAGTAGATCTAGCTGGTCTGTCATAATATAATAGAGACAGTTGATCTAGCTGGTCTGCCATAAAATAATAGAGACAGTAGATCTAGCTGGTCTGTCATATTATAATAGAGACAGTAGATCTAGCTGGTCTGTCATATTATAAGAGAGACAGTTGATCTAGCTGGTCTGTCATCATATAATAGAGACAGTAGATCTAGCTGGTCTGTCATATTATAATAAAGACAGTAGATCTAGCTGGTCTGTGATATTATAATAAAGACAGTAGATCTAGCTGGTCTGTGATATTATAATAGAGACAGTAGATCTAGCTGGTCTGGCATAATATAATAGAGACAGTAGATCTAGCTGGTCTGTCATATTATAATAGAGACAGTAGATCTAGCTGGTCTGTCATATTTTAATAGAGACAGTAGATCTAGCTGGTCTGTCAAATTATAATAGAGAAGTAGATCTAGCTGGTCCGTCATATTATAATAGAGAAGTAGATCTAGCTGGTCCGTCATATTATAATAGAGACAGTAGATCTAGCTGGTCTGTCAAAATACAATGGAGACAGTAGATCTAGGTGGTCTGTCATAATATAATAGAGACAGTAGATCTAGCTTGTCCGTCAGTTTATAAAGAGACAGTAGATGTAGCTGGTCTGTCATAATATAATAGAGACAGTAGATCTAGCTGGTCTGTCATAATATAATAGAGACAGTTGATCTAGCTGGTCTGTCATAATATAATAGAGACAGTAGATCTAGCTGGTCTGTCATAATATAATAGAGACAGTAGATCTAGCTGGTCTGTCATAATATAATAGAAACAGTTGATCTAGCTGGTCTGTCATAATATAATAGAGACAGTAGATCTAGCTGGTCTGTCATATTATAATAAAGACATTAGATCTAGCAGGTCTGTCATATTATAATAGTGACAGTAGATCTAGCTGGTCTGTCATATTATAATAGAGACAGTAGATCTAGCTGGTCTGTCATAATATAATAGAGACAGTAGATCTAGCTGGTCTGTCATAATATAATAGAGACAGTAGATCTAGCTGGTCTGTCATAATATAATAGAGACAGTAGATCTAGCTGGTCTGTCATAATATAATTAATACAGTACATCTAGCTGGTCTGTCATAATACAATAGAGACAGTAGATCTATATGGTCTGTCATAATATAATAGAGACTGTAGATCTAGCTGGTCTGTCATATTATAATAAAGACATTAGATCTAGCAGGTCAGTCATATTATAATAGTGACAGTAGATCTAGCTGGTCTGTCATATTATAATAGAGACAGTAGATCTAGCTGGTCTGTCATATTATAATAGAGACTGTAGGTCTAGCTGGTCCGTCATATTATAATAGAGACTGTAGATCTAGCTGGTCCGTCATATTATAATAGAGACAGTAGATCTAGCTGGTCCATCATATTATAATAGAGACAGTAGATCTAGCTGGTCCGTCATGTTATAATAGAGACAGTAGATCTAGCTGATCTGTCATATTATAATAGAGACAGTAGATCTAGGTGGTCTGTCATAATATAATAGAGACAGTAGATCTAGGTGGTCTGTCATATTATAATAGAGACAGATCTAGGTGGTCTGTCATATTATAATAGAGACAGTAGATCTAGCTGGTCTGTCATAATATAATAGAGACAGTAGATCTAGCTGGTCTGTCATAATATAATAGAGACAGTAGATCTAGCTGGTCTGTCATAATATAATAGAGACAGTAGATCTAGCTGGTCTGTCATAATATAATAGAGACAGTAGATCTAGCTGGTCTGTCATAATATAATAGAGACAGTAGATCTAGCTGATCTGTCATAATATAATAGAGACAGTAGATCTAGCTGATCTGTCATATTATAATAGAGACAGTAGATCTGGCTGGTCTGTCATAATATAATAGAGACAGTAGATCTAGCTGGTCTGTCATAATATAATTAATACAGTACATCTAGCTGGTCTGTCATAATACAATAGAGACAGTAGATCTAGCAGGTATGTCATAATATAATAGAGACAGTAGATCTAGCTGGTCTGTCATAATATAATAGAGACAGTAGATCTAGCTGGTCTGTCATAATATAATAGAGACAGTAGATCTAGCTGGTCTGTCATAATATAATTAATACAGTACATCTAGCTGGTCTGTCATAATACAATAGAGACAGTAGATCTAGCAAGTATGTCATAATATAATAGAGACAGTAGATCTAGCTGGTATGTCATATTATAATAGAGACAGTAGATTTAGCTGATCTGTCATATTATAATAGAGACAGTAGATCTAGCAGGTCTGTCATAATATAATAGAGACAGTCATAATATAATTAATACAGTACATCTAGCTGGTCTGTCATAATACAATAGAGACAGTAGATCTAGCAGGTATGTCATAATATAATAGAGACAGTAGATCTAGCTGGTCTGTCATAATATAATAGAAACAGTTGATCTAGCTGGTCTGTCATAATATAATAGAGACAGTTGATCTAGCTGGTCTGTCATAATATAATAGAGACAGTAGATCTAGCTGGTCTGTCATATTATAATAAAGACATTAGATCTAGCAGGTCTGTCATATTATAATAGTGACAGTAGATCTAGCTGGTCTGTCATATTATAATAGAGACAGTAGATCTAGCTGGTCTGTCATATTATAATAGAGACAGTAGATCTAGCTGGTCTGTCATAATATAATAGAGACAGTAGATCTAGCTGGTCTGTCATAATATAATAGAGACAGTAGATCTAGCTGGTCTGTCATAATATAATAGAGACAGTAGATCTAGCTGGTCTGTCATAATATAATTAATACAGTACATCTAGCTGGTCTGTCATAATACAATAGAGACAGTAGATCTAGCTGGTCTGTCATAATATAATAGAGACTGTAGATCTAGCTGGTCCGTCATATTATAATAGAGACAGTAGATCTAGCTGGTCTGTCATGTTATAATAGAGACAGTAGATCTAGCTTATCTGTCATATTATAATAGAGACAGTAGATCTAGGTGGTCTGTCATAATATAATAGAGACAGTAGATCTAGGTGGTCTGTCATATTATAATAGAGACAGTAGATCTAGCTGGTCTGTCATAATATAATAGAGACAGTAGATCTGGCTGGTCTGTCATAATATAATAGAGACAGTAGATCTAGCTGGTCTGTCATAATATAATAGAGACAGTAGATCTAGCTGGTCTGTCATAATATAATAGAGACAGTAGATCTAGCTGGTCTGTCATAATATAATACAGACAGTAGATCTAGCTGGTCTGTCATAATATAATAGAGACAGTAGATCTAGCTGATCTGTCATAATATAATACAGACAGTAGATATAGCTGGTCTGTAATATTATAATAGAGACAGTAGATCTAGCTGGTCTGTCATATTATAATAGAGACAGAAGATCTAGCTGTTCTGTCATAATATAATACAGACAGTAGATCTAGCTGGTAGGTCATAATATAATAGAGACAGTAGATCTAGCTGGTCTGTCATAATATAATAGAGTCAGTAGATCTAGCTGGTCTGTCATATTATAATAGAGACAGTAGATCTATCTGGTCTGTCATATTATAATAGAGACAGTAGATCTAGCTGGTCTGTCATAATATAAACGAGACAGTAGATCTAGCTAGTCTGTCATAATATAATAGAGACAGTAGATCTAGCTGGTCTGTCATAATATAATAGAGACAGTAGATCTAGCTGATCTGTCATAATATAATAGAGACAGTAGATCTAGCTGGTCTGTCATATTATAATAGAGACAGTAGATCTAGCTGGTCTGTCATTTTATAATAGAGACAGTAGATCTAGCTGGTCTGTCATATTATAATAGAGACAGTTGATCTAGCTGGTCTGTCATCATATAATAGAGACAGTAGATCTAGCTGGTCTGTCATATTATAATAGAGACAGTAGATCTAGCTGGTCTGTCATTTATAATAGAGACAGTAGATCTAGCTGGTCTGTCATATTATAATAGAGACAGTAGATCTAGCTGGTCTGTCATCATATAATAGAGACAGTAGATCTAGCTGGTCTGTCATATTATAATAGAGACAGTAGATCTAGCTGGTCTGTCATATTATAATAGAGACAGTAGATCTAGCTGGTCTGTCATAATATAATCGAGACAGGAGATCTAGCTGGTCTGTCATAATATAATAGAGACAGTAGATCTAGCTGGTCTGTCATATTATAATAGAGACAGTAGATCTAGCTGGTCTGTCATATTATAATAGAGACAGTAGATCTAGCTGGTCTGTCATATTATAATAGAGAAGGTAGATCTAGCTGGTCTGTCATATTATAATAGAGACAGTAGATCTAGCTGGTCTGTCATAATATAATAGAGACAGTAGATCTAGCTGGTCTGTCATATTATAATAGAGACAGTACATCTAGCTGGTCTGTCATAATACAATAGAGACAGTAGATCTAGCTGGTCTGTCATAATATAATAGAGACAGTAGATCTAGCTGGTCTGTCATAATATAATAGAGACAGTAGATCTAGCTGGTCTGTCATAATATAATAGAGACAGTAGATCTAGCTGGTCTGTCATAATATAATAGAGACAGTAGATCTAGCTGGTCTGTCATATTATAATAGAGACAGTAGATCTAGCTGGTCTGTCATATTATAATAGAGACAGTAGATCTAGCTGGTCTGTCATATTATAATAGAGACAGTAGATCTAGCTGGTCTGTCATATTATAATAGAGACAGTAGATCTAGCTGGTCTGTCATAATATAATAGAGACAGTAGATCTAGCTGGTCTGTCATATTATAATAGAGACAGTAGATCTAGCTGGTCTGTCATATTATAATAGAGACAGTAGATCTAGCTGGTCTGTCATATTATAATAGAGACAGTAGATCTAGCTGGTCTGTCATATTATAATAGAGACAGTAGATCTAGCTGGTCTGTCATAATATAATTAATACAGTACATCTAGCTGGTCTGTCATAATACAATAGAGACAGTAGATCTAGCAGGTATGTCATAATATAATAGAGACAGTAGATCTAGCTGGTCTGTCATAATATAATAGAAACAGTTGATCTAGCTGGTCTGTCATAATATAATAGAGACAGTTGATCTAGCTGGTCTGTCATAATATAATAGAGACAGTAGATCTAGCTGGTCTGTCATATTATAATAAAGACATTAGATCTAGCAGGTCTGTCATCTTATAATAGTGACAGTAGATCTAGCTGGTCTGTCATATTATAATAGAGACAGTAGATCTAGCTGGTCTGTCATAATATAATAGAGACAGTAGATCTAGCAGGTATGTCATAATATAATAGAGACAGTAGATCTAGCTGGTCTGTCATAATATAATAGAAACAGTAGATCTAGCTGGTCTGTCATAATATAATAGAGACAGTAGATCTAGCTGGTCTGTCATAATATAATATAGACAGTAGATCTAGCTGGTCTGTCATAATATAATAGAGACAGTAGATCTAGCTGGTCTGTCATAATATAATAGAGACAGTAGATCTAGCTGGTCTGTCATATTATAATAGAGACAGTAGATCTAGCTGGTCTGTCATGTTATAATAGAGACAGTAGATCTAGCTGGTCTGTCATATTATAATAGAGACAGTAGATCTAGCTGGTCTGTCATAATATAATAGAGACAGTAGATCTAGCTGGTCTGTCATATTATAATAGAGACAGTAGATCTAGCTGGTCTGTCATAATATAATAGAGACAGTAGATCTAGCTGGTCTGTCATAATATAATAGAGACAGTAGATCTAGCTGGTCTGTCATAATATAATTAATACAGTACATCTAGCTGGTCTGTCATAATATAATAGAGACAGTAGATCTAGCTGGTATGTCATAATATAATAGAGACAGTAGATCTAGCTGGTCTGTCATAATATAATAGAGACAGTAGATCTAGCTGGTCTGTCATAATATAATAGAGACAGTAGATCTAGCTGGTCTGTCATATTATAATAGAGACAGTAGATCTAGCTGGTCTGTCATATTATAATAGAGACAGTAGATCTAGCTGGTCTGTCATAATATAATAGAGACAGTAGATCTAGCTGGTATGTCATAATATAATAGAGACAGTAGATCTAGCTGGTCTGTCATAATATAATAGAAACAGTAGATCTAGCTGGTCTGTCATATTATAATAGAGACAGTAGATCTAGCTGGTCTGTCATATTATAATAGAGACAGTAGATCTAGCTGGTCTGTCATAATATAATAGAGACAGTAGATCTAGCTGGTCTGTCATAATATAATAGAGACAGTAGATCTAGCTGGTCTGTCATAATATAATAGAGACAGTAGATCTAGCTGGTCTGTCATAATATAATAGAGACAGTAGATCTAGCTGGTCTGTCATATTATAATAGAGACAGTAGATCTAGCTGGTCTGTCATATTATAATAGAGACAGTAGATCTAGCTGGTCTGTCATATTATAATAGAGACAGTAGATCTAGCTGGTCTGTCATAATCTAATAGAGACATTGGATCTAGCTGGTCTGTCATATTATAATAGAGACAGTAGATTTAGCTGGTCTGTCATTTTATAATAGAGACAGTAGATCTAGCTGGTCTGTCATATTATAATAGAGACAGTAGATCTAGCTGGTCTGTCATATTATAATATAGACAGTAGATCAAGCTGGTCTGTCATAATATAAGAAAGACAGTAGATCTAGCTGGTCTGTCATATTATAATAGAGACAGTAGATCTAGCTGGTCTGTCATATTATAATAGAGACAGTAGATCTAGCTGGTCTGTCATAATATAATAGAGACAGTAGATCTAGCTGGTCTGTCATATTATAATAGAGACAGTAGATCTAGCTGGTCTGTCATATTATAATAGAGACAGTAGATCTAGCTGGTCTGTCATTTTATAATAGAGACAGTAGATCTAGCTGGTCTGTCATATTATAATAAAGACAGTAGATCTAGCTGGTCTGTCATAATATAATAGAGAAAGTAGATCGAGCTGGTCTGTCATAATATAATAGAGACAGTAGATCTAGCTGGTCTGTCATAATATAATAGAGACATAAGATTTAGCTGGTCTGTCATAATATAATAGAGACAGTAGATCTAGCTGGTCTGTCATATTATAATAGAGACAGTAGATCTAGCTGGTCTGTCATGTTATAATAGAGACAGTAGATCTAGCTGGTCTGTCATATTATAATAGAGACAGTAGATCTAGCTGGTCTGTCATAATATAATAGAGACAGTAGATCTAGCTGGTCTGTCATAATATAATAGAGACAGTAGATCTAGCTGGTCTGTCATAATATAATAGAGACAGTAGATCTAGCTGGTCTGTCATAATATAATAGAGACAGTAGATCTAGCTGGTCTGTCATAATATAATAGAGACAGTAGATCTAGCTGGTCTGTCATTATATAGAGACAGTAGATCTAGCTGGTCTGTCATATTATAATAGACACAGTAGATCTAGCTGGCCTGTCATATTATAATAGAGACAGGAGATCTAGCTGGTCTGTCATAATATAATAGAAACAGTAGATCTAGCTGGTCTGTCATAATATAATAGAGACAGTAGATCTAGCTGGTCTGTCATAATATAATAGAGACAGTAGATCTAGCTGGTCTGTCATAATATAATAGAGACAGTTGATCTAGCTGGTCTGTCATTATATAATAAAGACAGTAGATCTAGCTGGTCTGTCATCTTATAATAGAGACAGTAGATCTAGCTGGTCTGTCATATTATAATAGAGACAGTAGATCTAGCTGGTCTGTCATATTATAATAGAGACAGTAGATCTAGCTGGTCTGTCATATTATAATAGAGACAGTAGATCTAGCTGGTCTGTCATATTATAATAGAGACAGTAGATCTAGCTGGTCTGTCATATTATAATAGAGACAGTAGATCTAGCTGGTCTGTCATTTATAATAGAGACAGTAGATCTAGCTGGTCTGTCATATTATAATAGAGACAGTAGATCTAGCTGGTCTGTCATAATATAATAGAGACAGTAGATCTAGCTGGTCTGTCATAATATAATAGAGACAGTAGATCTAGCTGGTCTGTCATAATACAATAGAGACAGTAGATCTAGCTGGTCTGTCATAATATAATAGAGACAGTAGATCTAGCTGGTCTGTCATATTATAATAAAGACAGTAGATCTAGCTGGTCTGTCATATTATAATAGAGACAGTAGATCTAGCTGGTCTGTCATATTATAATAGAGACAGTAGATCTAGCTGGTCTGTCATCATATAATAGAGACAGTAGATCTAGCTGGTCTGTCATATTATAATAAAGACAGTAGATCTAGCTGGTCTGTCATATTATAATAGAGACAGTAGATCTAGCTGGTCTGTCATATTATAATAGAGACAGTAGATCTAGCTGGTCTGTCATATATAATAGAGACAGTAGATCTAGCTGGTCTGTCATATTATAATAGAGACAGTAGATCTAGCTGGTCTGTCATAATATAATAGAGACAGTAGATCTAGCTGGTCTGTCATAATATAATAGAGACAGTAGATCTAGCTGGTCTGTCATAATATAATAGAGACAGTAGATCTAGCTGGTCTGTCATATTATAATAAAGACAGTAGATCTAGCTGGTCTGTCATCTTATAATAGAGACAGTAGATCTAGCTGGTCTGTCATATTATAATAGAGACAGTAGATCTAGCTGGTCTGTCATATTATAATAGAGACAGTAGATCTAGCTGGTCTGTCATATTATAATAGAGACAGTAGATCTAGCTGGTCTGTCATCTTATAATAGAGACAGTAGATCTAGCTGGTCTGTCATATTATAATAGAGACAGTAGATCTAGCTGGTCTGTCATATTATAATAGAGACAGTAGATCTAGCTGGTCTGTCATATTATAATAGAGACAGTAGATCTAGCTGGTCTGTCATATTATAATAGAGAAGTAGATCTAGCTGGTCCGTCATATTATAATAGAGACAGTAGATCTAGCTGGTCTGTCATAATATAATAGAGACAGTAGATCTAGCTGGTCTGTCATAATATAATAGAGACAGTAGATCTAGCTGGTCTGTCATAATATAATAGAGACAGTAGATCTAGCTGGTCTGTCATAATATAATAGAGACAGTAGATCTAGCTGGTCTGTCATAATATAATAGAGACAGAGATCTAGCAGGTATGTCATAATATAATAGAGACAGTAGATCTAGCTGGTCTGTCATAATATAATAGAGACAGTAGATCTAGCTGGTCTGTCATAATATAATTAATACAGTACATCTAGCTGGTCTGTCATAATACAATAGAGACAGTAGATCTAGCAGGTCTGTCATATTATAATAGTGACAGTAGATCTAGCTGGTCTGTCATATTATAATAGAGACAGTAGATCTAGCTGGTCTGTCATATTATAATAGAGACAGTAGATCTAGCTGGTCTGTCATATTATAATAGAGACAGTAGATCTAGCTGGTCTGTCATATTATAATAGAGACAGTAGATCTAGCTGGTCTGTCATATTATAATAGAGACAGTAGATCTAGCTGGTCTGTCATATTATAATAGAGACAGTAGATCTAGCTGGTCTGTCATGTTATAATAGAGACAGTAGATCTAGCTGGTCTGTCATAATATAATAGAGACAGTAGATCTAGCTGGTCTGTCATATTATAATAGAGACAGTAGATCTAGCTGGTCTGTCATATTATAATAGAGACAGTAGATCTAGCTGGTCTGTCATAATATAATAGAGACAGTAGATCTAGCTGGTCTGTCATAATATAATAGAGACAGTAGATCTAGCTGGTCTGTCATAATATAATAGAGACAGTAGATCTAGCTGGTCTGTCATAATATAATAGAGACAGTAGATCTAGCTGGTCTGTCATAATATAATAGAGACAGTAGATCTAGCTGGTCTGTCATATTATAATAGAGACAGTAGATCTAGCTGGTCTGTCATAATATAATAGAGACAGTAGATCTAGCTGGTCTGTCATAATATAATTAATACAGTACATCTAGCTGGTCTGTCATAATATAATAGAGACAGTAGATCTAGCAGGTATGTCATAATATAATAGAGACAGTAGATCTAGCTGGTCTGTCATAATATAATAGAAACAGTTGATCTAGCTGGTCTGTCATAATATAATAGAGACAGTTGATCTAGCTGGTCTGTCATAATATAATAGAGACAGTAGATCTAGCTGGTCTGTCATATTATAATAGAGACAGTAGATCTAGCTGGTCTGTCATAATATAATAGAGACAGTAGATCTAGCTGGTCTGTCATAATATAATAGAGACAGTAGATCTAGCTGGTCTGTCATAATATAATAGAGACAGTAGATCTAGCTGGTCTGTCATAATATAATAGAGACAGTAGATCTAGCTGGTCTGTCATAATATAATAGAGACAGTAGATCTAGCTGGTCTGTCATAATATAATAGAGACAGTAGATCTAGCTGGTCTGTCATAATATAATATTAGACAGTAGATCTAGCTGGTCTGTCATAATATAATAGAGACAGTAGATCTAGCTGGTCTGTCATAATATAATAGAGACAGTAGATCTAGCTGGTCTGTCATATTATAATAGAGACAGTAGATCTAGCTGGTCTGTCATATTATAATAGAGACAGTAGATCTAGCTGGTCTGTCAGCTGGTCTGTCATAATATAATAGAGACAGTAGATCTAGCTGGTCTGTCATAATATAATAGAGACAGTAGATCTAGCTGGTCTGTCATATTATAATAGAGACAGTAGATCTAGCTGGTCTGTCATAATATAATAGAGACAGTAGATCTAGCTGGTCTGTCATAATATAATAGAGACAGTAGATCTAGCTGGTCTGTCATAATATAATAGAGACAGTAGATCTAGCTGGTCTGTCATAATATAATAGAGACAGTAGATCTAGCTGGTCTGTCATATTATAATAGAGACAGTAGATCTAGCTGGTCTGTCATAATATAATAGAGACAGTAGATCTAGCTGGTCTGTCATATATATAATAGAGACAGTAGATCTAGCTGGTCTGTCATATTATAATAGAGACAGTAGATCTAGCTGGTCTGTCATAATATAATAGAGACAGTAGATCTAGCTGGTCTGTCATAATATAATAGAGACAGTAGATCTAGCTGGTCTGTCATAATATAATAGAGACAGTAGATCTAGCTGGTCTGTCATAATATAATAGAGACAGTAGATCTAGCTGGTCTGTCATAATATAATAGAGACAGTAGATCTAGCTGGTCTGTCATAATATAATAGAGACAGTAGATCTAGCTGGTCTGTCATAATATAATAGAGACAGTAGATCTAGCTGGTCTGTCATAATATAATAGAGACAGTAGATCTAGCTGGTCTGTCATAATATAATAGAGACAGTAGATCTAGCTGGTCTGTCATAATATAATAGAGACAGTAGATCTAGCTGGTCTGTCATATTATAATAGAGACAGTAGATCTAGCTGGTCTGTCATATTATAATAGAGACAGTAGATCTAGCTGGTCTGTCATATTATAATAGAGACAGTAGATCTAGCTGGTCTGTCATATTATAATAGAGACAGTAGATCTAGCTGGTCTGTCATATTATAATAGAGACAGTAGATCTAGCTGGTCTGTCATATTATAATAGAGACAGTAGATCTAGCTGGTCTGTCATATTATAATAGAGACAGTAGATCTAGCTGGTCTGTCATATTATAATAGAGACAGTAGATCTAGCTGGTCTGTCATAATATAATAGAGACAGTAGATCTAGCTGGTCTGTCATATTATAATAGAGACAGTAGATCTAGCTGGTCTGTCATATTATAATAGAGACAGTAGATCTAGCTGGTCTGTCATAATATAATAGAGACAGTAGATCTAGCTGGTCTGTCATAATATAATAGAGACAGTAGATCTAGCTGGTCTGTCATAATATAATAGAGACAGTAGATCTAGCTGGTCTGTCATAATATAATAGAGACAGTAGATCTAGCTGGTCTGTCATATTATAATAGAGACAGTAGATCTAGCTGGTCTGTCATAATATAATAGAGACAGTAGATCTAGCTGGTCTGTCATATTATAATAGAGACAGTAGATCTAGCTGGTCTGTCATAATATAATAGAGACAGTAGATCTAGCTGGTCTGTCATAATATAATAGAGACAGTAGATCTAGCTGGTCTGTCATAATATAATAGAGACAGTAGATCTAGCTGGTCTGTCATATTATAATAGAGACAGTAGATCTAGCTGGTCTGTCATAATTATAATAGAGACAGTAGATCTAGCTGGTCTGTCATATTATAATAGAGACAGTAGATCTAGCTGGTCTGTCATATTATAATAGAGACAGTAGATCTAGCTGGTCTGTCATATTATAATAGAGACAGTAGATCTAGCTGGTCTGTCATATTATAATAGAGACAGTAGATCTAGCTGGTCTGTCATATTATAATAGAGACAGTAGATCTAGCTGGTCTGTCATATTATAATAGAGACAGTAGATCTAGCTGGTCTGTCATATTATAATAGAGACAGTAGATCTAGCTGGTCTGTCATATTATAATAGAGACAGTAGATCTAGCTGGTCTGTCATATTATAATAGAGACAGTAGATCTAGCTGGTCTGTCATAATATAATAGAGACAGTAGATCTAGCTGGTCTGTCATAATATAATAGAGACAGTAGATCTAGCTGGTCTGTCATATTATAATAGAGACAGTAGATCTAGCTGGTCTGTCATAATATAATAGAGACAGTAGATCTAGCTGGTCTGTCATAATATAATAGAGACAGTAGATCTAGCTGGTCTGTCATAATATAATAGAGACAGTAGATCTAGCTGGTCTGTCATAATATAATAGAGACAGTAGATCTAGCTGGTCTGTCATAATATAATAGAGACAGTAGATCTAGCTGGTCTGTCATAATATAATAGAGACAGTAGATCTAGCTGGTCTGTCATATTATAATAGAGACAGTAGATCTAGCTGGTCTGTCATATTATAATAGAGACAGTAGATCTAGCTGGTCTGTCATATTATAATAGAGACAGTAGATCTAGCTGGTCTGTCATATTATAATAGAGACAGTAGATCTAGCTGGTCTGTCATATTATAATAGAGACAGTAGATCTAGCTGGTCTGTCATATTATAATAGAGACAGTAGATCTAGCTGGTCTGTCATATTATAATAGAGACAGTAGATCTAGCTGGTCTGTCATATTATAATAGAGACAGTAGATCTAGCTGGTCTGTCATAATATAATAGAGACAGTAGATCTAGCTGGTCTGTCATATTATAATAGAGACAGTAGATCTAGCTGGTCTGTCATATTATAATAGAGACAGTAGATCTAGCTGGTCTGTCATAATATAATAGAGACAGTAGATCTAGCTGGTCTGTCATAATATAATAGAGACAGTAGATCTAGCTGGTCTGTCATAATATAATAGAGACAGTAGATCTAGCTGGTCTGTCATAATATAATAGAGACAGTAGATCTAGCTGGTCTGTCATAATATAATAGAGACAGTAG
Organism: Oncorhynchus tshawytscha; assembly: GCF_018296145.1. NCBI lineage: Eukaryota > Metazoa > Chordata > Actinopteri > Salmoniformes > Salmonidae > Oncorhynchus > Oncorhynchus tshawytscha. The sequence continues at coordinate 22,168 of NW_024609589.1, forward strand.
ATCTAGCTGGTCTGTCATATTATAATAGAGACAGTAGATCTAGCTGGTCTGTCATAATATAATAGAGACAGTAGATCTAGCTGGTCTGTCATATTATAATAGAGACAGTAGATCTGGCTGGTCTGTCATATTATAATAGAAACAGTAGATCTAGCTGGTATGTCATATTATAATAGAGACAGTAGATCTAGCTGGTATGTCATATTATAATAGAGACAGTAGATCTAGCTGGTCTGTCATATTATAATAGAGACAGTAGATCTAGCTGGTCTGTCATAATATAATAGAGACAGTAGATCTAGCTGGTCTGTCATAATATAATAGAGACAGTAGATCTAGCTGGTCTGTCATAATATAATAGAGACAGTAGATCTAGCTGGTATGTCATAATATAATAGAGACAGTAGATCTAGCTGGTCTGTCATAATATAATAGAAACAGTTGATCTAGCTGGTCTGTCATAATATAATAGAGACAGTTGATCTAGCTGGTCTGTCATAATATAATAGAGACAGTAGATCTAGCTGGTCTGTCATATTATAATAAAGACATTAGATCTAGCTGGTCTGTCATCTTATAATAGAGACAGTAGATCTAGCTGGTCTGTCATAATATAATAGAGAGTAGATCTAGCTGGTCTGTCATATTATAATGAAGACAGTAGATCTAGCTGGTCTGTCATCTTATAATAGAGACAGTAGATCTAGCTGGTCTGTCATAATATAATAGAGACAGTAGATCTAGCTGGTCTGTCATAATATAATAGAGACAGTAGATCTAGCTGGTCTGTCATAATATAATAAGACAGTAGATCTAGCTGGTCTGTCATAATATAATAGAGACAGTAGATCTAGCTGGTCTGTCATAATATAATAGAGACAGTAGATCTAGCTGGTCTGTCATATTATAATAGAGACAGTAGATCTAGCTGGTCTGTCATATTATAATAGAGACAGTAGATCTAGCTGGTCTGTCATATTATAATAGAGACAGTAGATCTAGCTGGTCTGTCATATTATAATAGAGACAGTAGATCTAGCTGGTCTGTCATATTATAATAGAGACAGTAGATCTAGCTGGTCTGTCATAATATAATAGAGACAGTAGATCTAGCTGGTCTGTCATAATATAATAGAGACAGTAGATCTAGCTGGTCTGTCATAATATAATAGAGACAGTAGATCTAGCTGGTCTGTCATAATATAATAGAGACAGTAGATCTAGCTGGTCTGTCATATTATAATAGAGACAGTAGATCTAGCTGGTCTGTCATAATATAATAGAGACAGTAGATCTAGCTGGTCTGTCATATAATATAATAGAGACAGTAGATCTAGCTGGTCTGTCATATTATAATAGAGACAGTAGATCTAGCTGGTCTGTCATAATATAATAGAGACAGTAGATCTAGCTGGTCTGTCATAATATAATAGAGACAGTAGATCTAGCTGGTCTGTCATAATATAATAGAGACAGTAGATCTAGCTGGTCTGTCATAATATAATAGAGACAGTAGATCTAGCTGGTCTGTCATAATATAATAGAGACAGTAGATCTAGCTGGTCTGTCATATTATAATAGAGACAGTAGATCTAGCTGGTCTGTCATATTATAATAGAGACAGTAGATCTAGCTGGTCTGTCATATTATAATAGAGACAGTAGATCTAGCTGGTCTGTCATAATATAATAGAGACAGTAGATCTAGCTGGTCTGTCATAATATAATAGAGACAGTAGATCTAGCTGGTCTGTCATAATATAATAGAGACAGTAGATCTAGCTGGTCTGTCATAATATAATAAGACAGTAGATCTAGCTGGTCTGTCATAATATACAATAGAGACAGTAGATCTAGCTGGTCTGTCATAATATAATAGAGACAGTAGATCTAGCTGGTCTGTCATATTATAATAGAGACAGTAGATCTAGCTGGTCTGTCATATTATAATAGAGACAGTAGATCTAGCTGGTCTGTCATATTATAATAGAGACAGTAGATCTAGCTGGTCTGTCATATTATAATAGAGACAGTAGATCTAGCTGGTCTGTCATATTATAATAGAGACAGTAGATCTAGCTGGTCTGTCATATTATAATAGAGACAGTAGATCTAGCTGGTCTGTCATATTATAATAGAGACAGTAGATCTAGCTGGTCTGTCATATTATAATAGAGACAGTAGATCTAGCTGGTCTGTCATAATATAATAGAGACAGTAGTCTGTCATATATAATAGAGACAGTAGATCTAGCTGGTCTGTCATATTATAATAGAGACAGTAGATCTAGCTGGTCTGTCATATTATAATAGAGACAGTAGATCTAGCTGGTCTGTCATAATATAATAGAGACAGTAGATCTAGCTGGTCTGTCATAATATAATAGAGACAGTAGATCTAGCTGGTCTGTCATAATATAATAGAGACAGTAGATCTAGCTGGTCTGTCATAATATAATAGAGACAGTAGATCTAGCTGGTCTGTCATAATATAATAGAGACAGTAGATCTACAGTAGAGTAGATCTAGCTGGTCTGTCATATTATAATAGAGACAGTAGATCTAGCTGGTCTGTCATAATATAATAGAGACAGTAGATCTAGCTGGTCTGTCATAATATAATAGAGACAGTAGATCTAGCTGGTCTGTCATAATATAATAGAGACAGTAGATCTAGCTGGTCTGTCATAATATAATAGAGACAGTAGATCTAGCTGGTCTGTCATAATATAATAGACAGTAGATCTAGCTGGTCTGTCATAATATAATAGAGACAGTAGATCTAGCTGGTCTGTCATAATATAATAGAGACAGTAGATCTAGCTGGTCTGTCATATTATAATAGAGACAGTAGATCTAGCTGGTCTGTCATATTATAATAGAGACAGTAGATCTAGCTGGTCTGTCATATTATAATAGAGACAGTAGATCTAGCTGGTCTGTCATATTATAATAGAGACAGTAGATCTAGCTGGTCTGTCATATATATAATATAATAGAGACAGTAGATCTAGCTGGTCTGTCATAATATAATAGAGACAGTAGATCTAGCTGGTCTGTCATAATATAATAAGACAGTAGATCTAGCTGGTCTGTCATAATATAATAGAGACAGTAGATCTAGCTGGTCTGTCATAATATAATAGAGACAGTAGATCTAGCTGGTCTGTCATAATATAATAAGAAGACAGTAGATCTAGCTGGTCTGTCATAATATAATAGAGACAGTAGATCTAGCTGGTCTGTCATAATATAATAGAGACAGTAGATCTAGCTGGTCTGTCATATTATAATAGAGACAGTAGATCTAGCTGGTCTGTCATAATTATAATAGAGACAGTAGTTCTAGCTGGTCTGCCATAATATAATTGAGACAGTAGATCTAGCTGGTCTGTCATAATATAATAGAGACGGTAGATCTAGCTGGTCTGTCATAATATAATAGAGACAGTAGATCTAGCTATAATAGAGACAGTAGATCTAGCTGGTGTGTCATAATATCATAGAGACAGTAGTTCTAGCTGGTCTGCCATAATATAATAGAGACAGTAGATCTAGCTGGTCTTTCATAATATAAAAGAGTCAGTAGATCTAGCTGGACTGTCATAATATAATAGAGACAGTAGATCTAATTGGTCTGTCATAATATAATAGAGACAGTAGATCTAGCTGGTCTGTCAGAATTGAATAGAGACAGTAGTTCTAGCTGTTCTGTCATAATATAATAGAGACAGTTGATCTAGCTGGTCTGTCATATTATAATAGAGACAGTAGATCTAGCTGGTCTGTCATAATATAATAGAGACAGTAGATCTAGCTGGTCTGTCTTAATATAATAGAGACAGTAGATCTAGCCGGTCTGTCATAATATAATAGAGACAGTAGATCTAGCTGGTCTGTCATATATATAGAGACAGAGACAGTAGATCTAGCTGGTCTGTCATAATATAATAGAGACAGTAGATCTAGCTGGATCTAGCTGGTCTGTCATAATATAATAGAGACAGTAGATCTAGCTGGTCTGTCATAATATAATAGAGACAGTAGATCTAGCTGGTCTGTCATAATATAATAGAGACAGTAGATCTAGCTGGTCTGTCATAATATAATAGAGACAGTAGATCTAGCTGGTCTGTCATATTATAATAGAGACAGTAGATCTAGCTGGTCTGTCATAATATAATAGAGACAGTAGATCTAGCTGGTCTGTCATAATATAATAGAGACAGTAGATCTAGCTGGTCTGTCATAATATAATAGAGACAGTAGATCTAGCTGGTCTGTCATAATATAATAGAGACAGTAGATCTAGCTGGTCTGTCATAATATAATAGAGACAGTAGATCTAGCTGGTCTGTCATAATATAATAGAGACAGTAGATCTAGCTGGTCTGTCATAATATAATAGAGACAGTAGATCTAGCTGGTCTGTCATAATATAATAGAGACAGTAGATCTAGCTGGTCTGTCATAATATAATAGAGACATAGATCTAGCTGGTCTGTCATAATATAATAGAGACTAGATCTAGCTGTCATAATATAATAGAGACAGTAGATCTAGCTGGTCTGTCATATTATAATAGAGACAGTAGATCTAGCTGGTCTGTCATATTATAATAGAGACAGTAGATCTAGCTGGTCTGTCATATTATAATAGAGACAGTAGATCTAGCTGGTCTGTCATATTATAATAGAGACAGTAGATCTAGCTGGTCTGTCATAATATAATAGAGACAGTAGATCTAGCTGGTCTGTCATATTATAATAGAGACAGTAGATCTAGCTGGTCTGTCATATTATAATAGAGACAGTAGATCTAGCTGGTCTGTCATAATATAATAGAGACAGTAGATCTAGCTGGTCTGTCATATTATAATAGAGACAGTAGATCTAGCTGGTCTGTCATAATATAATAGAGACAGTAGATCTAGCTGGTCTGTCATAATATAATAGAGACAGTAGATCTAGCTGGTCTGTCATATTATAATAGAGACAGTAGATCTAGCTGGTCTGTCATATATAATAGAGACAGTAGATCTAGCTGGTCTGTCATATTATAATAGAGACAGTAGATCTAGCTGGTCTGTCATATTATAATAGAGACAGTAGATCTAGCTGGTCTGTCATAATATAATAGAGACAGTAGATCTAGCTGGTCTGTCATATTATAATAGAGACAGTAGATCTAGCTGGTCTGTCATAATATAAATGAGACAGTAGATATAGCTTGTCTGTCATTATATAATAGAGACAGTAGATCTAGCTGGTCTGTCATAATATAATAGAGACAGTAGATCTAGCTGGTCTGTCATAATATAATAGAGAGTTGAGATCTAGCTGGTCTGTCATAATACAATAGAGACAGTAGATCTAGCTGGTCTGTCATATTATAATAGAGACAGTAGATCTAGCTGGTCTGTCATAATATAATAGATACAGTAGATCTAGCTGGTCGTTCATAATATAATAGAGACAGTAGATCTAGCTGGTCTGTCATAATATAATAGAGACAGTAATCTCTGGCTGGTCTGTCATAATATAATAGAGACAGTAGATCTAGCTGGTCTGTCATAATATAATAAGACAGTAGATCTAGCTGGTCTGTCATAATATAATAGAGACAGTAGATCTAGCTGGTCTGTCATAATATAATAGAGACAGTAGATCTAGCTGGTCTGTCATAATATAATAGAGACAGTAGATCTAGCTGGTCTGTCATAATATAATAGAGACAGTAGATCTAGCTGGTCTGTCATAATATAATAGAGACAGTAGATCTAGCTGGTCTGTCATATTATAAACGAGACAGTAGATCTAGCTGGTCTGTGATATTATAATAGAGATAGTAGATCTAGCTGGTCTGTCATATTATAATAGAGACAGTAGATCTAGCTGGTCTGTCAATATATAATAGAGACAGTATATCTAGCTGGTCTGTCATAATATAATAGAGACAGTAGATCTAGCTGGTCTGTCATAATATAATAGAGACAGTAGATCTAGCTGGTCTGTCATAATATAATAGAGACAGTAGATCTAGCTGGTCTGTCATAATATAATAGAGACAGTACATCTAGCTGGTCTGTCATAATATAATAGAGACAGTAGATCTAGACAGTAATAGAGACAGTAGATCTAGCTGGTCTGTCATAATATAATAGAGACAGTAGATCTAGCTGGTCTGTCATATTATAATAGAGACAGTAGATCTAGCTGGTCTGTCATATTATAATAGAGACAGTAGATCTAGCTGGTCTGTCATAATATAATAGAGACAGTAGATCTAGCTGGTCTGTCATAATATAATAGAGACAGTAGATCTAGCTGGTCTGTCATAATATAATAGAGACAGTAGATCTAGCTGGTCTGTCATAATATAATAGAGACAGTAGATCTAGCTGGTCTGTCATAATATAATAGAGACAGTAGATCTAGCTGGTCTGTCATAATATAATAGAGACAGTAGATCTAGCTGGTCTGTCATAATATAATAGAGACAGTAGATCTAGCTGGTCTGTCATATTATAATAGAGACAGTAGATCTAGCTGGTCTGTCATATTATAATAGAGACAGTAGATCTAGCTGGTCTGTCATATTATAATAGAGACAGTAGATCTAGCTGGTCTGTCATATTATAATAGAGACAGTAGATCTAGCTGGTCTGTCATATTATAATAGAGACAGTAGATCTAGCTGGTCTGTCATAATATAATAGAGACAGTAGATCTAGCTGGTCTGTCATATTATAATAGAGACAGTAGATCTAGCTGGTCTGTCATATTATAATAGAGACAGTAGATCTAGCTGGTCTGTCATAATATAATAGAGACAGTAGATCTAGCTGGTCTGTCATAATATAATAGAGACAGTAGATCTAGCTGGTCTGTCATATTATAATAGAGACAGTAGATCTAGCTGGTCTGTCATAATATAATAGAGACAGTAGATCTAGCTGGTCTGTCATAATATAATAGAGACAGTAGATCTAGCTGGTCTGTCATAATATAATAGAGACAGTAGATCTAGCTGGTCTGTCATAATATATAGAGACAGTAGATCTAGCTGGTCTGTCATAATATAATAGAGATAGTAGATCTAGCTGGTCTGTCATATTATAATAGAGACAGTAGATCTAGCTGGTCTGTCATAATATAATAGAGACAGTAGATCTAGCTGGTCTGTCATAATATAATAGAGACAGTAGATCTAGCTGGTCTGTCATAATATAATAGAGACAGTAGATCTAGCTGGTCTGTCATAATATAATAGAGACAGTAGATCTAGCTGGTCTGTCATAATATAATAGAGACAGTAGATCTAGCTGGTCTGTCATAATATAATAGAGACAGTAGATCTAGCTGGTCTGTCATAATATAATAGAGACAGTAGATCTAGCTGGTCTGTCATATTATAATAGAGACAGTAGATCTAGCTGGTCTGTCATATTATAATAGAGACAGTAGATCTAGCTGGTCTGTCATATTATAATAGAGACAGTAGATCTAGCTGGTCTGTCATATTATAATAGAGACAGTAGATCTAGCTGGTCTGTCATAATATAATAGAGACAGTAGATCTAGCTGGTCTGTCATAATATAATAGAGACAGTAGATCTAGCTGGTCTGTCATAATATAATAGAGACAGTAGATCTAGCTGGTCTGTCATAATATAATAGAGACAGTAGATCTAGCTGGTCTGTCATAATATAATAGAGACAGTAGATCTAGCTGGTCTGTCATAATATAATAGAGACAGTAGATCTAGCTGGTCTGTCATAATATAATAGAGACAGTAGATCTAGCTGGTCTGTCATATTATAATAGAGACAGTAGATCTAGCTGGTCTGTCATATTATAATAGAGACAGTAGATCTAGCTGGTCTGTCATAATATAATAGAGACAGTAGATCTAGCTGGTCTGTCATAATATAATAGAGACAGTAGATCTAGCTGGTCTGTCATAATATAATAGAGACAGTAGATCTAGCTGGTCTGTCATAATATAATAGAGACAGTAGATCTAGCTGGTCTGTCATAATATAATAGAGACAGTAGATCTAGCTGGTCTGTCATAATATAATAGAGACAGTAGATCTAGCTGGTCTGTCATAATATAATAGAGACAGTAGATCTAGCTGGTCTGTCATAATATAATAGAGACAGTAGATCTAGCTGGTCTGTCATATTATAATAGAGACAGTAGATCTAGCTGGTCTGTCATATTATAATAGAGACAGTAGATCTAGCTGGTCTGTCATATTATAATAGAGACAGTAGATCTAGCTGGTCTGTCATAATATAATAGAGACAGTAGATCTAGCTGGTCTGTCATAATATAATAGAGACAGTAGATCTAGCTGGTCTGTCATAATATAATAGAGACAGTAGATCTAGCTGGTCTGTCATAATATAATAGAGACAGTAGATCTAGCTGGTCTGTCATAATATAATAGAGACAGTAGATCTAGCTGGTCTGTCATAATATAATAGAGACAGTAGATCTAGCTGGTCTGTCATAATATAATAGAGACAGTAGATCTAGCTGGTCTGTCATAATATAATAGAGACAGTAGATCTAGCTGGTCTGTCATATTATAATAGAGACAGTAGATCTAGCTGGTCTGTCATAATATAATAGAGACAGTAGATCTAGCTGGTCTGTCATAATATAATAAGACAGTAGATCTAGCTGGTCTGTCATAATATAATAGAGACAGTAGATCTAGCTGGTCTGTCATAATATAATAGAGACAGTAGATCTAGCTGGTCTGTCATAATATAATAGAGACAGTAGATCTAGCTGGTCTGTCATAATATAATAGAGACAGTAGATCTAGCTGGTCTGTCATAATATAATAGAGACAGTAGATCTAGCTGGTCTGTCATAATATAATAGAGACAGTAGATCTAGCTGGTCTGTCATAATATAATAGAGACAGTAGATCTAGCTGGTCTGTCATAATATAATAGAGACAGTAGATCTAGCTGGTCTGTCATATTATAATAGAGACAGTAGATCTAGCTGGTCTGTCATATTATAATAGAGTCAGTAGATCTAGCTGGTCTGTCATATTATAATAGAGACAGTAGATCTAGCTGGTCTGTCATATTATAATAGAGACAGTAGATCTAGCTGGTCTGTCATATTATAATAGAGACAGTAGATCTAGCTGGTCTGTCATAATATAATAGAGACAGTAGATCTAGCTGGTCTGTCATATTATAATAGAGACAGTAGATCTAGCTGGTCTGTCATATTATAATAGAGACAGTAGATCTAGCTGGTCTGTCATATTATAATAGAGACAGTAGATCTAGCTGGTCTGTCATATTATAATAGAGACAGTAGATCTAGCTGGTCTGTCATATATAATAGAGACAGTAGATCTAGCTGGTCTGTCATAATATAATAGAGACAGTAGATCTAGCTGGTCTGTCATAATATAATAGAGACAGTAGATCTAGCTGGTCTGTCATATTATAATAGAGACAGTAGATCTAGCTGGTCTGTCATATTATAATAGAGACAGTAGATCTAGCTGGTCTGTCATATTATAATAGAGACAGTAGATCTAGCTGGTCTGTCATAATATAATAGAGACAGTAGATCTAGCTGGTCTGTCATAATATAATAGAGACAGTAGATCTAGCTGGTCTGTCATAATATAATAGAGACAGTAGATCTAGCTGGTCTGTCATAATATAATAGAGACAGTAGATCTAGCTGGTCTGTCATAATATAATAGAGACAGTAGATCTAGCTGGTCTGTCATAATATAATAGAGACAGTAGATCTAGCTGGTCTGTCATAATATAATAGAGACAGTAGATCTAGCTGGTCTGTCATAATATAATAGAGACAGTAGATCTAGCTGGTCTGTCATAATATAATAGAGACAGTAGATCTAGCTGGTCTGTCATAATATAATAGAGACAGTAGATCTAGCTGGTCTGTCATAATATAATAGAGACAGTAGATCTAGCTGGTCTGTCATAATATAATAGAGACAGTAGATCTAGCTGGTCTGTCATAATATAATAGAGACAGTAGATCTAGCTGGTCTGTCATAATATAATAGAGACAGTAGATCTAGCTGGTCTGTCATAATATAATAGAGACAGTAGATCTAGCTGGTCTGTCATAATATAATAGAGACAGTAGATCTAGCTGGTCTGTCATAATATAATAGAGACAGTAGATCTAGCTGGTCTGTCATAATATAATAGAGACAGTAGATCTAGCTGGTCTGTCATAATATAATAGAGACAGTAGATCTAGCTGGTCTGTCATAATATAGATCTAGCTGGTCTGTCATAATATAATAGAGACAGTAGATCTAGCTGGTCTGTCATAATATAATAGAGACAGTAGATCTAGCTGGTCTGTCATATTATAATAGAGACAGTAGATCTAGCTGGTCTGTCATAATATAATAGAGACAGTAGATCTAGCTGGTCTGTCATAATATAATAGAGACAGTAGATCTAGCTGGTCTGTCATATTATAATAGAGACAGTACAGTAGATCTAGCTGGTATGTCATATTATAATAGAGACAGTAGATCTAGCTGGTCTGTCATATTATAATAGAGACAGTAGATCTAGCTGGTCTGTCATATTATAATAGAGACAGTAGATCTAGCTGGTCTGTCATAATATAATAGAGACAGTAGATCTATAGAGACAGTAGATCTAGCTCGTCTGTCATAATATAATAGAGACAGTAGATCTAGCTGGTCTGTCATAACATAATAGAGATTGTAGATCTAGCTGGTCTGTCATAATATAATAGAGACAGTAGATCTAGCTGGTCTGTCATAATATAATAGAGACAGTAGATCTAGCTGGTCTGTCATAATATAATAGAGACAGTAGATCTAGCTGGTCTGTCATAATATAATAGAGACAGTAGATCTAGCTGGTCTGTCATATTATAATAAAGACAGTAGATCTAGCTGGTCTGTCATATTATAATAGAGACAGTAGATCTAGCTGGTCTGTCATATTATAATAGAGACAGTAGATCTAGCTGGTCTGTCATAATATAATAGAGACAGTAGATCTAGCTGGTCTGTCATAATATAATAGAGACAGTAGATCTAGCTGGTCTGTCATAATATAATAGAGACAGTAGATCTAGCTGGTCTGTCATAATATAATAGAGACAGATCTAGCTGGTCTGTCATAATATAATAGAGACAGTAGATCTAGCTGGTCTGTCATAATATAATAGAGACAGTAGATCTAGCTGGTCTGTCATAATATAATAGAGACAGTAGATCTAGCTGGTCTGTCATAATATAATAGAGACAGTAGATCTAGCTGGTCTGTCATATTATAATAGAGACAGTAGATCTAGCTGGCCTGTCATATTATAATAGGGACAGTAGATCTAGCTGGTCTGTCATATTATAATAGAGACAGTAGATCTAGCTGGTCTGTCATAATATAATAGAGACAGTAGATCTAGCTGGTCTGTCATAATATAATAGAGACAGTAGATCTAGCTGGTCTGTCATAATATAATAGAGACAGTAGATCTAGCTGGTCTGTCATAATATAATAGAGACAGTAGATCTAGCTGGTCTGTCATAATATAATAGAGACAGTAGATCTAGCTGGTCTGTCATAATATAATAGAGACAGTAGATCTAGCTGGTCTGTCATAATATAATAGAGACAGTAGATCTAGCTGGTCTGTCATAATATAATAGAGACAGTAGATCTAGCTGGTCTGTCATAATATAATAGAGACAGTAGATCTAGCTGGTCTGTCATAATATAATAGAGACAGTAGATCTAGCTGGTCTGTCATAATATAATAGAGACAGTAGATCTAGCTGGTCTGTCATAATATAATAGAGACAGTAGATCTAGCTGGTCTGTCATAATATAATAGAGACAGTAGATCTAGCTGGTCTGTCATAATATAATAGAGACAGTAGATCTAGCTGGTCTGTCATAATATAATAGAGACAGTAGATCTAGCTGGTCTGTCATAATATAATAGAGACAGTAGATCTAGCTGGTCTGTCATAATATAATAGAGACAGTAGATCTAGCTGGTCTGTCATATTATAATAGAGACAGTAGATCTAGCTGGTCTGTCATATTATAATAGAGACAGTAGATCTAGTCTGGTCTGTCATATTATAATAGAGACAGTAGATCTAGCTGGTCTGTCATATTATAATAGAGACAGTAGATCTAGCTGGTCTGTCATAATATAATAGAGACAGTAGATCTAGCTGGTCTGTCATATTATAATAGAGACAGTAGATCTAGCTGGTCTGTCATATTATAATAGAGACAGTAGATCTAGCTGGTCTGTCATATTATAATAGAGACAGTAGATCTAGCTGGTCTGTCATATTATAATAGAGACAGTAGATCTAGCTGGTCTGTCATAATATAATAGAGACAGTAGATCTAGCTGGTCTGTCATAATATAATAGAGACAGTAGATCTAGCTGGTCTGTCATAATATAATAGAGACAGTAGATCTAGCTGGTCTGTCATAATATAATAGAGACAGTAGATCTAGCTGGTCTGTCATATTATAATAGAGACAGTAGATCTAGCTGGTCTGTCATATTATAATAGAGACAGTAGATCTAGCTGGTCTGTCATAATATAATAGAGACAGTAGATCTACCTGGTCTGTCATAATATAATAGAGACAGTAGATCTATCTGGTCTGTCATATTATAATAGAGACAGTAGATCTAGCTGGTCTGTCATAATATAATAGAGACAGTAGATCTAGCTGGTCTGTCATAATATAATAGAGACAGTAGATCTAGCTGGTCTGTCATAATATAATAGAGACAGTAGATCTAGCTGGTCTGTCATAATATAATAGAGACAGTAGATCTAGCTGGTCTGTCATAATATAATAGAGACAGTAGATCTAGGTGGTCTGTCATATTATAATAGAGACAGTAGATCTAGCTTGTCTGTCATAATATAATAGAGACAGTAGATCTAGCTGGTCTGTCATAATATAATAGAGACAGTAGATCTAGCTGGTCTGTCATAATATAATAGAGACAGTAGATCTAGCTGGTCTGTCATAATATAATAGAGACAGTAGATCTAGCTGGTCTGTCATAATATAATAGAGACAGTAGATCTAGCTGGTCTGTCATAATATAATAGAGACAGTAGATCTAGCTGGTCTGTCATAATATAATAGAGACAGTAGATCTAGCTGGTCTGTCATAATATAATTAATACAGTACATCTAGCTGGTCTGTCATAATACAATAGAGACAGTAGATCTAGCAGGTATGTCATAATATAATAGAGACAGTAGATCTAGCTGGTCTGTCATAATATAATAGAAACAGTTGATCTAGCTGGTCTGTCATAATATAATAGAGACAGTAGATCTAGCTGGTCTGTCATAATATAATAGAGACAGTAGATCTAGCTGGTCTGTCATATTATAATAAAGACATTAGATCTAGCAGGTCTGTCATCTTATAATAGTGACAGTAGATCTAGCTGGTCTGTCATATTATAATAGAGACAGTAGATCTAGCTGGTCTGTCATAATATAATAGAGACAGTAGATCTAGCTGGTCTGTCATAATATAATAGAGACAGTAGATCTAGCTGGTCTGTCATAATATAATAGAGACAGTAGATCTAGCTGGTCTGTCATAATATAATAGAGACAGTAGATCTAGCTGGTCTGTCATAATATAATAGAGACAGTAGATCTAGCTGGTCTGTCATAATATAATAGAGACAGTAGATCTAGCTGGTCTGTCATAATATAATAGAGACAGTAGATCTAGCTGGTCTGTCATATTATAATAGAGACAGTAGATCTAGCTGGTCTGTCATATTATAATAGAGACAGTAGATCTAGCTGGTCTGTCATAATATAATAGAGACAGTAGATCTAGCTGGTCTGTCATAATATAATAGAGACAGTAGATCTAGCTGGTCTGTCATAATATAATAGAGACAGTAGATCTAGCTGGTCTGTCATAATATAATAGAGACAGTAGATCTAGCTGGTCTGTCATAATATAATAGAGACAGTAGATCTAGCTGGTCTGTCATAATATAATAGAGACAGTAGATCTAGCTGGTCTGTCATAATATAATAGAGACAGTAGATCTAGCTGGTCTGTCATATTATAATAGAGACAGTAGATCTAGCTGGTCTGTCATATTATAATAGAGACAGTAGATCTAGCTGGTCTGTCATATTATAATAGAGACAGTAGATCTAGCTGGTCTGTCATATTATAATAGAGACAGTAGATCTAGCTGGTCTGTCATAATATAATAGAGACAGTAGATCTAGCTGGTCTGTCATATTATAATAGAGACAGTAGATCTAGCTGGTCTGTCATAATATAATAGAGACAGTAGATCTAGCTGGTCTGTCATAATATAATAGAGACAGTAGATCTAGCTGGTCTGTCATATATATAATAGAGACAGTAGATCTAGCTGGTCTGTCATAATATAATAGAGACAGTAGATCTAGCTGGTCTGTCATAATATAATAGAGACAGTAGATCTAGCTGGTCTGTCATATTATAATAGAGACAGTAGATCTAGCTGGTCTGTCATAATATAATAGAGACAGTAGATCTAGCTGGTCTGTCATAATATAATAGAGACAGTAGATCTAGCTGGTCTGTCATAATATAATAGAGACAGTAGATCTAGCTGGTCTGTCATAATATAATAGAGACAGTAGATCTAGCTGGTCTGTCATAATATAATAGAGACAGTAGATCTAGCTGGTCTGTCATAATATAATAGAGACAGTAGATCTAGCTGGTCTGTCATAATATAATAGAGACAGTAGATCTAGCTGGTCTGTCATAATATAATAGAGACAGTAGATCTAGCTGGTCTGTCATAATATAATAGAGACAGTAGATCTAGCTGGTCTGTCATAATATAATAGAGACAGTAGATCTAGCTGGTCTGTCATAATATAATAGAGACAGTAGATCTAGCTGGTCTGTCATAATATAATAGAGACAGTTGATCTAGCTGGTCTGTCATATTATAATAGAGACAATAGATCTAGCTGGTCTGTCTTAATATAATAGAGACAGTACATCTAGCTGGTCTGTCATATTATAATAGAGACAGTAGATCTAGATGGTCGGTCATATTATAATAGAGACAGTAGATCTAGCTGGTCTGTCATATTATAATAGAGACAGTAGATCTAGCTGGTCTGTCATAATATAATAGAGACAGTAGATCTAGCTGGTCTGTCATAATATAATAGAGACAGTAGATCTAGCTGGTCTGTCATATTATAATAGAGACAGTAGATCTAGCTGGTCTGTCATAATATAATAGAGACAGTAGATCTAGCTGGTCTGTCATATTATAATAGAGACAGTAGATCTAGCTGGTCTGTCATAATATAATAGAGACAGTAGATCTAGCTGGTCTGTCATATTATAATAGAGACAGTAGATCTAGCTGGTCTGTCATATTATAATAGAGACAGTAGATCTAGCTGGTCTGTCATAATATAATAGAGACAGTAGATCTAGCTGGTCTGTCATAATATAATAGAGACAGTAGATCTAGCTGGTCTGTCATAATATAATAGAGACAGTAGATCTAGCTGGTCTGTCATAATATAATAGAGACAGTAGATCTAGCTGGTCTGTCATAATATAATAGAGACAGTAGATCTAGCTGGTCTGTCATATTATAATAGAGACAGTAGATCTAGCTGGTCTGTCATAATATAATAGAGACAGTAGATCTAGCTGGTCTGTCATAATATAATAGAGACAGTAGATCTAGCTGGTCTGTCATAATATAATAGAGACAGTAGATCTAGCTGGTCTGTCATAATATAATAGAGACAGTAGATCTAGCTGGTCTGTCATAATATAATAGAGACAGTAGATCTAGCTGGTCTGTCATAATATAATAGAGACAGTAGATCTAGCTGGTCTGTCATAATATAATAGAGACAGTAGATCTAGCTGGTCTGTCATATTATAATAGAGACAGTAGATCTAGCTGGTCTGTCATATTATAATAGAGACAGTAGATCTAGCTGGTCTGTCATATTATAATAGAGACAGTAGATCTAGCTGGTCTGTCATATTATAATAGAGACAGTAGATCTAGCTGGTCTGTCATATTATAATAGAGACAGTAGATCTAGCTGGTCTGTCATAATATAATAGAGACAGTAGATCTAGCTGGTCTGTCATAATATAATAGAGACAGTAGATCTAGCTGGTCTGTCATAATATAATAGAGACAGTAGATCTAGCTGGTCTGTCATAATATAATAGAGACAGTAGATCTAGCTGGTCTGTCATAATATAATAGAGACAGTAGATCTAGCTGGTCTGTCATAATATAATAGAGACAGTAGATCTAGCTGGTCTGTCATAATATAATAGAGACAGTAGATCTAGCTGGTCTGTCATATTATAATAGAGACAGTAGATCTAGCTGGTCTGTCATATTATAATAGAGACAGTAGATCTAGCTGGTCTGTCATATTATAATAGAGACAGTAGATCTAGCTGGTCTGTCATAATATAATAGAGACAGTAGATCTAGCTGGTCTGTCATAATATAATAGAGACAGTAGATCTAGCTGGTCTGTCATAATATAATAGAGACAGTAGATCTAGCTGGTCTGTCATAATATAATAGAGACAGTAGATCTAGCTGGTCTGTCATAATATAATAGAGACAGTAGATCTAGCTGGTCTGTCATAATATAATAGAGACAGTAGATCTAGCTGGTCTGTCATAATATAATAGAGACAGTAGATCTAGCTGGTCTGTCATAATATAATAGAGACAGTAGATCTAGCTGGTCTGTCATATTATAATAGAGACAGTAGATCTAGCTGGTCTGTCATATTATAATAGAGACAGTAGATCTAGCTGGTCTGTCATATTATAATAGAGACAGTAGATCTAGCTGGTCTGTCATAATATAATAGAGACAGTAGATCTAGCTGGTCTGTCATATTATAATAGAGACAGTAGATCTAGCTGGTCTGTCATAATATAATAGAGACAGTAGATCTAGCTGGTCTGTCATAATATAATAGAGACAGTAGATCTAGCTGGTCTGTCATAATATAATAGAGACAGTAGATCTAGCTGGTCTGTCATAATATAATAGAGACAGTAGATCTAGCTGGTCTGTCATAATATAATAGAGACAGTAGATCTAGCTGGTCTGTCATAATATAATAGAGACAGTAGATCTAGCTGGTCTGTCATATTATAATAGAGACAGTAGATCTAGCTGGTCTGTCATAATATAATAGAGACAGTAGATCTAGCTGGTCTGTCATAATATAATAGAGACAGTAGATCTAGCTGGTCTGTCATAATATAATAGAGACAGTAGATCTAGCTGGTCTGTCATAATATAATAGAGACAGTAGATCTAGCTGGTCTGTCATAATATAATAGAGACAGTAGATCTAGCTGGT
Organism: Oncorhynchus tshawytscha; assembly: GCF_018296145.1. NCBI lineage: Eukaryota > Metazoa > Chordata > Actinopteri > Salmoniformes > Salmonidae > Oncorhynchus > Oncorhynchus tshawytscha. The sequence goes on from NW_024609589.1 coordinate 39,640, forward strand.
CTGTCATAATATAATAGAGACAGTAGATCTAGCTGGTCTGTCATAATATAATAGAGACAGTAGATCTAGCTGGTCTGTCATATTATAATAGAGACAGTAGATCTAGCTGGTCTGTCATATTATAATAGAGACTGTAGATCTAGCTGGTCTGTCATATTATAATAGAGACAGTAGATCTAGCTGGTCTGTCATATTATAATAGAGACAGTAGATCTAGCTGGTCTGTCATAATATAATAGAGACAGTAGATCTAGCTGGTCTGTCATATTATAATAGAGACAGTAGATCTATAATAGAGACAGTAGCTGGTCTGTCATATTATAATAGAGACAGTAGATCTAGCTGGTCTGTCATATTATAATAGAGACAGTAGATCTAGCTGGTCTGTCATATTATAATAGAGACAGTAGATCTAGCTGGTCTGTCATATTATAATAGAGACAGTAGATCTAGCTGGTCTGTCATAATATAATAGAGACAGTAGATCTAGCTGGTCTGTCATAATATAATAGAGACAGTAGATCTAGCTGGTCTGTCATAATATAATAGAGACAGTAGATCTAGCTGGTCTGTCATAATATAATAGAGACAGTAGATCTAGCTGGTCTGTCATAATATAATAGAGACAGTAGATCTAGCTGGTCTGTCATATTATAATAGAGACAGTAGATCTAGCTGGTCTGTCATAATATAATAGAGACAGTAGATCTAGCTGGTCTGTCATATTATAATAGAGACAGTAGATCTAGCTGGTCTGTCATAATATAATAGAGACAGTAGATCTAGCTGGTCTGTCATAATATAATAGAGACAGTAGATCTAGCTGGTCTGTCATAATATAATAGAGACAGTAGATCTAGCTGGTCTGTCATAATATAATAGAGACAGTAGATCTAGCTGGTCTGTCATAATATAATAGAGACAGTAGATCTAGCTGGTCTGTCATATTATAATAGAGACAGTAGATCTAGCTGGTCTGTCATAATATAATAGAGACAGTAGATCTAGCTGGTCTGTCATAATATAATAGAGACAGTAGATCTAGCTGGTCTGTCATAATATAATAGAGACAGTAGATCTAGCTGGTCTGTCATAATATAATAGAGACAGTAGATCTAGCTGGTCTGTCATAATATAATAGAGACAGTAGATCTAGCTGGTCTGTCATAATATAATAGAGACAGTAGATCTAGCTGGTCTGTCATAATATAATAGAGACAGTAGATCTAGCTGGTCTGTCATAATATAATAATACAGTACATCTAGCTGGTCTGTCATAATATAATAGAGACAGTAGATCTAGCTGGTATGTCATAATATAATAGAGACAGTAGATCTAGCTGGTCTGTCATAATATAATAGAAGACAGTAGATCTAGCTGGTCTGTCATAATATAATAGAGACAGTTGATCTAGCTGGTCTGTCATAATATAATAGAGACAGTAGATCTAGCTGGTCTGTCATATTATAATAAAGACAGTAGATCTAGCTGGTCTGTCATCTTATAATAGAGACAGTAGATCTAGCTGGTCTGTCATATTATAATAGAGACAGTAGATCTAGCTGGTCTGTCATAATATAATAGAGACAGTAGATCTAGCTGGTCTGTCATAATATAATAGAGACAGTAGATCTAGCTGGTCTGTCATAATATAATAGAGACAGTAGATCTAGCTGGTCTGTCATAATATAATAGAGACAGTAGATCTAGCTGGTCTGTCATAATATAATAGAGACAGTACATCTAGCTGGTCTGTCATAATATAATAGAGACAGTAGATCTAGCTGGTCTGTCATAATATAATAGAGACAGTAGATCTAGCTGGTCTGTCATATTATAATAGAGACAGTAGATCTAGCTGGTCTGTCATATTATAATAGAGACAGTAGATCTAGCTGGTCTGTCATAATATAATAGAGACAGTAGATCTAGCTGGTCTGTCATAATATAATAGAGACAGTAGATCTAGCTGGTCTGTCATAATATAATAGAGACAGTAGATCTAGCTGGTCTGTCATAATATAATAGAGACAGTAGATCTAGCTGGTCTGTCATAATATAATTAATACAGTACATCTAGCTGGTCTGTCATAATATAATAGAGACAGTAGATCTAGCTGGTCTGTCATAATATAATAGAGACAGTAGATCTAGCTGGTCTGTCATATTATAATAGAGACAGTAGATCTAGCTGGTCTGTCATATTATAATAGAGACAGTAGATCTAGCTGGTCTGTCATAATATAATAGAGACAGTAGATCTAGCTGGTCTGTCATATTATAATAGAGACAGTAGATCTAGCTGGTCTGTCATATTATAATAGAGACAGTAGATCTAGCTGGTCCATCATATTATAATAGAGACAGTAGATCTAGCTGGTCTGTCATATTATAATAGAGACAGTAGATCTAGCTGGTCTGTCATGTTATAATAGAGACAGTAGATCTAGCTGGTCTGTCATAATATAATAGAGACAGTAGATCTAGGTGGTCTGTCATATTATAATAGAGACAGTAGATCTAGCTGGTCTGTCATATTATAATAGAGACAGTAGATCTAGCTGGTCTGTCATAATATAATAGAGACAGTAGATCTAGCTGGTCTGTCATAATATAATAGAGACAGTAGATCTAGCTGGTCTGTCATAATATAATAGAGACAGTAGATCTAGCTGGTCTGTCATATTATAATAGAGACAGTAGATCTAGCTGGTCTGTCATATTATAATAGAGACAGTAGATCTGGCTGGTCTGTCATAATATAATAGAGACAGTAGATCTAGCTGGTCTGTCATAATATAATTAATACAGTACATCTAGCTGGTCTGTCATAATACAATAGAGACAGTAGATCTAGCAGGTATGTCATAATATAATAGAGACAGTAGATCTAGCTGGTCTGTCATAATATAACAGAAACAGTTGATCTAACTGGTCTGTCATAATATAATAGAGACAGTTGATCTAGCTGGTCTGTCATAATATAATAGAGACAGTAGATCTAGCTGGTCTGTCATAATATAATAGAGACAGTAGATCTAGCTGGTCTGTCATATTATAATAGAGACAGTAGATCTAGCTGGTCTGTCATATTATAATAGAGACAGTAGATCTAGCTGGTCTGTCATATTATAATAGAGACAGTAGATCTAGCTGGTCTGTCATATTATAATAGAGACAGTAGATCTAGCTGGTCTGTCATAATATAATAGAGACAGTAGATCTAGCTGGTCTGTCATAATATAATAGAGACAGTAGATCTAGCTGGTCTGTCATATATATAATAGAGACAGTAGATCTAGCTGGTCTGTCATATTATAATATAGACAGTAGGTCTAGCTGGCCTGTCATATTATAATAGAGACAGTAGGTCTAGCTGGTCTGTCATATTATAGAGACAGTAGATCTAGATGGTCTGTCATAATAAAATAGAGACAGTAGATCTAGCTGGTCTGTCATATTATAATATAGACAGTAGGTCTAGCTGGTCTGTCATATTATAATAGAGACAGTAGATCTAGCTGGTCTGTCATATTATAATAGAGACAGTAGATCTAGCTGGTCTGTCATGATATAATAGAGACAGTAGATCTAGCTGGTCTGTCATATTATAATAGAGACAGTAGATCTAGCTGGTCTGTCATATTATAATAGAGACAGTAGATCTAGCTGGTCTGTCATAATATAATAGAGACAGTAGATCTAGCTGGTCTGTCATATTATAATAGAGACAGTAGATCTAGCTGGTCTGTCATAATATAATAGAGACAGTAGATCTAGCTGGTCTGTCATAATACAATAGAGACAGTATATCTAGCTGGTCTGTCATGATATAATAGAGACAGTAGAACTAGCTGGTCTGTCATATTATAATAGAGACAGTAGATCTAGCTGGTCTGTCATAATATAATAGAGGCAGTAGGTCTAGCTGGTCCGTCATATTATAATAGAGACAGTAGATCTAGCTGGTCCGTCATATTATAATAGAGACAGTAGATCTAGCTGGTCCGTCATATTATAATAGAGACAGTAGATCTAGCTGGTCTGTCATATTATAATAGAGACAGTAGATCTAGCTGGTCTGTCATAATATAATAGAGACAGTAGATCTAGCTGGTCTGTCATAATATAATAGAGACAGTAGATCTAGCTGGTCTGTCATAATATAATAGAGACAGTAGATCTAGCTGGTCTGTCATAATATAATAGAGACAGTAGATCTAGCTGGTCTGTCATATTATAATAGAGACAGTAGATCTAGCTGGTCTGTCATAATATAATAGAGACAGTAGATCTAGCTGGTCTGTCATAATATAATAGAGACAGAAGATCTAGCTGGTCTGTCATAATATAATAGAGACAGTAGATCTAGCTGGTCTGTCATGATATAATAGAGACAGTAGATCTAGCTGGTCTGTCATATTATAATAGAGACAGTAGATCTAGCTGGTCTGTCATATTATAATAGAGACAGTAGATCTAGCTGGTCTGTCATAATATAATAGAGACAGTAGATCTAGCTGGTCTGTCATATTATAATAGAGACAGTAGATCTAGCTGGTCTGTCATGATATAATAGAGACAGAAGATCTAGCTGGTCTGTCATATTATAATAAAGACAGTAGATCTAGCTGGTCTGTCATATTATAATAGAGACAGTAGATCTAGCTGGTCTGTCATATTATAATAGAGACAGTAGATCTAGCTGGTCTGTCATATTATAATAGAGACAGTAGATCTAGCTGGTCTGTCATAATATAATAGAGACAGTAGATCTAGCTGGTCTGTCATAATATAATGGAGAAGGTAGATCTAGCTGGTCTGTCATAATATAATAGAGACAGTAGATCTAGCTGGTCTGTCATAATATAATAGAGACAGTAGATCTAGCTGGTCTGTCATAATACAATGGCGACAGTAGTTCTAGCTGGTCTCTCATAATACAATAGAGACAGTAGTTCTAGCTGGTCTGTCATATTATAATAGAGAAGTAAATCTAGCTGGTCTGTCATAATATAATAGAAACTGTTGATCTAGCTGTTCTGTCATAAAATAATAGAGACAGTAGATCTAGCTGGTCTGTCATATTATAATAGAGACAGTAGGTCTAGCTGGTCTGTCATATTATAATAGAGACAGTAGATCTAGCTGGTCTGTCATATAATAATAGAGACAGTAGATCTAGCTGGTCTGTCATATTATAATAGAGACAGTAGATCTAGCTGGTCTGTCATATTATAATAGAGACAGTAGGTCTAGCTGGTCTGTCATATTATAATAGAGACAGTAGATCTAGCTGGTCTGTCATATATAATAGAGACAGTAGATCTAGCTGGTCTGTCATATTATAATAGAGACAGTAGATCTAGCTGGTCTGTCATATTATAATGGAGACAGTAGATCTAGCTGGTCTGTCATATTATAATAGAGACAGTAGATCTAGCTGGTCTGTCATGATATAATAGAGACATTAGATCTAGCTGGTCTGTCATATTATAATAGAGAGTAGATCTAGCTGGTCTGTCATATTATAATAGAGACAGTAGATCTAGCTGGTCTGTCATAATATAATGGATACAGTAGATCTAGCTGGTCTGTCATCTTATAATAGAGACAGTAGATCTAGCTGGTCTGTCATGATATAATAGAGACAGAAGATCTAGCTGGTCTGTCATAGTACAATAGAGACAGTATATCTAGCTGGTCTGTCATGATATAATAGAGACAGTATATCTAGCTGGTCTGTCATGATATAATAGAGACAGTAGATCTAGCTGGTCTGTCATAATATAATAGAAACAGTTGATCTAGCTGGTCTGTCATATTATAATAAAGAAAGTAGATCTAGCTGGTCTGTCATAATATAATAGAGACAGTAGATCTAGCTGGTCTGTCATATTATCATAGAGACAGTAGATCTAGCTGGTCTGTCATATTATAATAGAGACAGTAGATCTAGCTGGTCTGTCATATTATAATAGAGACAGTAGATCTAGCTGGTCTGTCATATTATAATAGAGACAGTAGATCTAGCTGGTCTGTCATAATATAATAGAGACAGTAGATCTAGATGGTCTGTCATAATATAATAGAGAAGGTAGATCTAGCTGGTCTGTCATAATATAATAGAGACAGTAGATCTAGCTGGTCTGTCATAAAATAATAGAAACAGTTGATCTAGCTGGTCTGTCATAATACAATAGAGACAGTAGATCTAGCTGGTCTGTCATATTATAATAGAGACAGTAGAGCTAGCTGGTCTGTCATATTATAATAGAAACAGTTGATCTAGCTGGTCTGTCATATTATAATAGAGACATTAGATCTAGCTGGTCTGTCATATTATAATAGAGACAGTAGATCTAGCTGGTCTGTCATATTATAATAGAGACAGTAGATCTAGCTGGTCTGTCATAATATAATGGAGACAGTAGATCTAGCTGGTCTGTCATTATATAATAGAAACAGTTGATCTAGCTGGTCTGTCATATTATAATAGAGACAGTAGATCTAGCTGGTCTGTCATATTATAATAGAGACAGTAGATCTAGCTGGTCCGTCATATTATAATAGAGACAGTAGATCTAGCTGGTCTCTCATAATATAATGGATAAGGTAGATCTAGCTGGTCTGTCATTATATAATAGAGACAGTAGATCTAGCTGGTCTGTCATAATAATAGAGACAGTAGATCTAGCTGGTCTGTCATATTATAATAGAGACAGTATTTCTAGCTGGTCTGTCATATTATAATAGAGACAGTCGATCTAGGTGGTCTGTCATAATATAATAGAGACAGTAGATCTAGCTGGTCTCTCATAATACAATGGAGACAGTAGATCTAGCTGGTCTGTCATATTATAATAGAAACTGTTGATCTAGCTGGTCTGTCATAAAATAATAGAGACAGTAGATCTAGCTGGTCTGTCATATTATAATAGAGACAGTAGATCTAGCTGGTCTGTCATATATATAATAGAGACAGTAGATCTAGCTGGTCTGTCATATTATAATAGAGACAGTAGATCTAGCTGGTCTGTCATATTATAATAGCGACAGTAGATCTAGCTGGTCTGGTCATATTATAATCGAGACAGTAGATCTAGCTGGTCTGTCATAATATAATAGAAACAGTTGATCTAGCTGGTCTGTCATAGTATAATAGAGACAGTAGATCTAGCTGGTCTGTCATATTATAATAGAGACAGTAGATCTAGCTGGTCTGTCATATTATAATAGAGACAGTAGATCTAGCTGGTCCGTCATATTATAATAGAGACAGTAGATATAGCTGGTCTGTCATATTATAATAAAGACAGTAGATCTAGCTGGTCTGTCATATTATAATAAAGACAGTAGATCTAGCTGGTCTGTCATATTATAATAGAGACAGTAGATCTAGCTGGTCTGTCATATAATAATAGAGACAGTAGATCTAGCTGGTCTGTCATATTATAATAGAGACAGTAGATCTAGCTGGTCTGTCATATTATAATAGAGACAGTAGATATAGCTGGTCTGTCATATATAATAGAGACAGTAGATCTAGCTGGTCTGTCATATTATAATAGAGACAGTAGATCTAAATGGTCTGTCATATTATAAGAGACAGTAGATCTAAATGGTCTGTCATATTATAATAGATACAGTAGATCTAGCTGGTCTGTAATATTATAATAAAGACAGTAGATCCAGCTGGTCTGTCATATTTTAATAGAGACAGTAGATCTAGCTGGTCTGTCATATTATAATAGAGACATAGAAACAGTAGATCTAGCTGGTCTGCCATTCTATAATAGATACAGTAGATCTAGCTGGTCTGTCATATTATAATAGAGACAGTAGATCCAGCTGGTCTGTCAAATTATAATAGAGACAGTAGATCTAGCTGGTCTGTCATATTATAATAGAGACAGTAGATCTAGCTGGTCTGTCATAATATAATAGAGACAGCAGATCTAGATGGTCTGTCATAATATAATGGAGAAGGAAGATCTAGCTGGTCTGTCATAATGTAATAGAGACAGTAGATCTAGCTGGTCTGTCATAATATAATAGAAACAGTTGATCTAGCTGGTCTGTCATAATACAATAGAGACAGTCGATCTAGCTGGTCTGTCATATAATAATAGAGACAGTAGAGCTAGCTGGTCTGTCATATTATAATATAAACCGTTGATCTAGCTGGTCTGTCATATTATAATAGAGACATTAGATCTAGCTGGTCTGTCATATTATAATAGAGACAGTAGATCTAGCTGGTCCGTCATATTATAATAGAGACCATAGATCTAGCTGGTCTCTCATAATATAATGGATAAGGTAGATCTAGCTGGTCTGTCATTATATAATAGAAACCGTTGATCTAGCTGGTCTGTCATATTATAATAGAGACAGTAGATCTAGCTGGTCTGTCATATTATAATAGAGACAGTAGATCTAGCTGGTCCGTCATATTATAATAGAGACCGTAGATCTAGCTGGTCTCTCATAATATAATGGATAAGGTAGATCTAGCTGGTCTGTCATAATATAATAGAGACAGTAGATCTAGCTGGTCTGTCATAATATAATAGAAACAGTTGATCTAGCTGGTCTGTCATAATATAATAGAGACAGTAGATCTAGCTGGTCTGTCATATTATAATAGAGACAGTAGATCTAGCTGGTCTGTCATAATATAATAGAGACAGTAGATCTAGCTGGTCTCTCATAATACAATGGAGACAGTAGATCTAGCTGGTCTGTCATATTATAATAGAAACTGTTGATCTAGCTGTTCTGTCATAAAATAATAGAGACAGTAGATCTAGCTGGTCTGTCATATTATAATAGAGACAGTAGATCTAGCTGGTCTGTCATATAATAATAGAGACAGTAGATCTAGCTGGTCTGTCATATTATAATAGAGACAGTAGATCTAGCTGGTCTGTCATATTATAATAGCGACAGTAGATCTAGCTGGTTGGTCATATTATAATCGAGACAGTAGATCTAGCTGGTCTGTCATAATATAATAGAAACAGTTGATCTAGCTGGTCTGTCATTGTATAATAGAGACAATAGATCTAGCTGGTCTGTCATATTATAATAGAGACAGTAGATCTAGCTGGTCTGTCATATTATAATAGAGAGAGTAGATCTAGCTGGTCCGTCATGTTATAATAGAGACAGTAGATCTAGCTGGTCTGTCATATTATAATAGAGACAGTAGATCTAGCTGGTCTGTCATATTATAATAGAGACAGTAGATCTAGCTGGTCTGTCATATTATAATAGAGACAGTAGATGTAGCTGGTCCGTCATATTATAATAGAGACAGTAGATCTAGCTGGTCTGTCATAATATAATAGAAACAGTTGATCTAGCTGGTCTGTCATAATATAATAGAGACAGTAGATCTAGCTGGTCTGTCATAATACAATAGAGACAGTAGATCTAGCTGGTCTGTCATATTATAATAAAGACAGTAGATCTAGCTGGTATGTCATATTATAATAGAGACAGATCTAGCTGGTCTGTCATATTATAATAGAGACAGATCTAGCTGGTCTGTCATATTATAATAAAGACAGTAGATCTAGCTGGTATGTCATATTATAATAGAGACAGATCTAGCTGGTCTGTCATATTATAATAGAGACAGTAGATCTAGCTGGTCTGTCATATTATAATAGAGACAGTAGATCTAGCTGGTCCGTCATATTATAATATTGACAGTAGATCTAGCTGGTCTGTCATAATACAATGGAGACAGTAGATCTAGCTGGTCTGTCATATTATAATAGAGACAGTAGATCTAGCTGGTATGTCATATTATAATAGAGACAATAGATCTAGCTGGTCTGTCATAATATAACAGAAACTGTTGATCTAGCTGGTCTGTCATAAAATAATAGAGACAGCAGATCTAGCTGGTCTGTCATATTATAATAGAGACAGTAGGTCTAGCTGGTCTGTCATATTATAATAGTGACAGTAGATCTAGCTGGTCTGTCATATAATAATAGAGACAGTAGATCTAGCTGGTCTGTCATGTTATAAAAGAGACAGTAGGTCTAGCTGGTCTGTCATATTATAATAGAGACCATAGATCTAGCTGGTCTGTCATATAATAATAGAGACAGTAGATCTAGCTGGTCTGTCATATTATAATAGAGACAGTAGATCTAAATGGTCTGTCATATTATAATAGAGACAGTAGATCTAAATGGTCTGTCATATTATAATAGAGACAGTAGATCTAGCTGGTCTGTCATAATATAATAGAAACAGTTGATATAGCTGGTCTGTCATATTATAATAGAGACAGTAGATCTAGCTGGTCTGTCATATTATAAAGAGACAGTAGATCTAGCTGGTCTGTCATATTATAATAGAGACAGTAGATCTAGCTGGTCTGTCATATTATAATAGAGACAGTAGATCTAGCTGGTCTGTCATATTATAATAGAGACAGTAGATCTAGCTGGTCTGTCATATTATAATAGAGACAGTAGATCTAGCTGGTCTGTCATATTATAATAGAGACAGTAGATCTAGCTAGTCTGTCATAATATAATAGAGACAGTATATCTAGCTGGTCTGTCATGATATAATAGAGACTGTAGATCTAGCTGGTCTGTCATAATATAATAGAAACAGTAGATCTAGCTGGTCTGTCATAATATAATAGAGACAGTAGATCTAGCTGGTCTGTCATATCATAATAGAGACTGTAGATCTAGCTGGTCTGTCATAATATAATAGAAACAGTTGAACTAGCTGGTCTGTCATTATATAATAGAGACAGTAGATATAGCTGGTCTGTCATATTATCATAGAGACAGTAGATCTAGCTGGTCTGTCATATTATAATAAAGACAGTAGATCTAGCTGGTCTGTCATAATATAATAGAGACAGTAGATCTAGCTGGTCTGTCATATTATAATAGAGACAGTAGATCTAGCTGGTCTGTCATATTATAATAGAGACAGTAGATCTAGCTGGTCTGTCATAATATAATAGAGAGAGTAGATCTAGCTGGTCTGTCATCTAGCTGGTCTGTCATATTATAATAGAGACAGTAGATCTAGCTGGTCTGTCATATTATAATAGAGACAGTAGATCTAGCTGGTCTGTCATATTATAATAGAGACAGTAGATCTAGCTGGTCTGTCATATTATAATAGAGACAGTAGATCTAGCTGGTCTGTCATATTATATAATAGAGACAGTAGATCTAGCTGGTCTGTCATATTATAATAGAGACAGTAGATCTAGCTGGTCTGTCATATATAATAACAGAGACAGTAGATCTAGCTGGTCTGTCATAATATAATAGAGACAGTAGATCTAGCTGGTCTGTCATATTATAATAGAGACAGTAGATCTAGCTGGTCTGTCATATTATAATAGAGACAGTAGATCTAGCTGGTCTGTCATATTATAATAGAGACAGTAGATCTAGCTGGTCTGTCATATTATATAATAGAGGTCTGTCATAGTAGATCTAGCTGGTCTGTCATATTATATAATAGAGACAGTAGATCTAGCTGGTCTGTCATAATATAATGGAGAGGTAGATCTAGCTGGTCTGTCATAATATAATAGAGACAGTAGATCTAGCTGGTCTGTCATATTATAATAGAGACAGTAGGTCTAGCTGGTCTGTCATATTATAATAGCGACAGTAGATCTAGCTGGTCTGGTCATATTATAATAGAGACAGTAGATCTAGCTGGTCTGTCATAATATAATAGAAACAGTTGATCTAGCTGGTCTGTCATAATACAATAGAGACAGTTGATCTAGCTGGTCTGTCATAGTATAATAGAGACAGTAGATCTAGCTGGTCTGTCATATTATAATAAAGACAGTAGATCTAGCTGGTATGTCATAATATAATAGAGACAGTAGGTCTAGCTGGTCTGTCATATTATAATAGAGACAGTAGATGTAGCTGGTCCGTCATATTATAATAGAGACAGTAGATCTAGCTGGTCTGTCATAATATAATAGAAACAGTTGATCTAGCTGGTCTGTCATAATATAATAGAGACAGTAGATCTAGCTGGTCTGTCATAATACAATAGAGACAGTAGATCTAGCTGGTCTGTCATATTATAATAAAGACAGTAGATCTAGCTGGTATGTCATATTATAATAGAGACAGATCTAGCTGGTCTGTCATATTATAATAGAGACAATAGATCTAGCTGGTCTGTCATATTATCATAGAGACAGTAGATCTAGCTGGTCTGTCATAATACAATGGAGACAGTAGATCTAGCTGGTCTGTCATATTATAATAGAGACAGTAGATCTAGCTGATCTGTCATAATATAATAGAAACTGTTGATCTAGCTGGTCTGTCATAAAATAATAGAGACAGTAGATCTAGCTGGTCTGTCATATTATAATAGAGACAGTAGGTCTAGCTGGTCTGTCATATTATAATGGTGACAGTAGATCTAGCTGGTCTGTCATATAATAATAGAGACTGTAGATATAGCTGGTCTGTCATATTATAATAGAGACAGTAGGTCTAGCTGGTCTGTCATATTATAATAGAAAGAGTAGATCTAGCTGGTATGTCATATTATAATAGAGACAATAGATCTAGCTGGTCTGTCATAATATAACAGAAACTGTTGATCTAGCTGGTCTGTCATAAAATAATAGAGACAGCAGATCTAGCTGGTCTGTCATATTATAATAGAGACAGTAGGTCTAGCTGGTCTGTCATATTATAATAGTGACAGTAGATCTAGCTGGTCTGTCATATAATAATAGAGACAGTAGATATAGCTGGTCTGTCATATTATAAAAGAGACAGTAGGTCTAGCTGGTCTGTCATATTATAATAGAGACCATAGATCTAGCTGGTCTGTCATATAATAATAGAGACAGTAGATCTAGCTGGTCTGTCATATTATAATAGAGACAGTAGATCTAAATGGTCTGTCATATTATAATAGAGACAGTAGATCTAGCTGGTCCATCATATTATAATAAAGACAGTAGATCTAACTGGTCTGTCATAATATAATAGAAACCGTTGATATAGCTGGTCTGTCATATTATAATAGAGACAGTAGATCTAGCTGGTCTGTCATAATCTAATAGAGACAGTAGATCTAGCTGGTCTCTCATAATACAATGGAGAGAGTGGATGTAGCTGGTCTGTCATATTTTAATAGAGACAGTAGATCTAGCTGGTCTGTCATATTATAATAGAGACAGTAGATCTAGCTGGTCTGTCATATTATAACAGAGACAGTAGATCTAGCTGGTCCTTCATATTATAATAGAGACAGTAGGTCTAGCTGGTCTGTCATATTATAAAAGAGACAGTTGATCTAGCTGGTCTGTCATATAATAATAGAGACAGTAGATCTAGCTGGTCTGTCATATTATAAAAGAGACAGTAGATCTAGCTGGTCTGTCATATTATAATAGAGACAGTAGATCTAGCTGGTCTGTCATAAAATAATAGAGACTGTAGGTCTAGCTGGTCTGTCATATTATAATAGCGACAGTAGATCTAGCTGGTTGGTCATATTATAATCGAGACAGTAGATCTAGCTGGTCTGTCATAATATAATAGAAACAGTTGATCTAGCTGGTCTGTCATAATACAATAGAGACAGTTGATCTAGCTGGTCTGTCATAGTATAATAGAGACAATAGATCTAGCTGGTCTGTCATATTATAATAAAGACAGTAGATCTAGCTGGTATGTCATAATATAATAGAGAAAGTAGATCTAGCTGGTCTGTCATATTATAATAAAGACAGTAGATCTAGCTGGTCTGTCATGTTATAATAAAGACAGTAGATCTAGCTGGTCTGTCATATTATAATAGAGACAGTAGATCTAGCTGGTCCGTCATATTATAATAGAGACAGTTGATCTAGCTGGACTGTCATAATATAATAGAGACAGTAGATCTAGCTGGTCTGTCATATTATAATAAAGACAGTAGATCTAGCTGGTCTGTCATATTATAATAGAGACAGTAGATCTAGCTTGTCTGTCATTTTATAATATTGACCGTAGATCTAGCTGGTCTGTCATAATACAATGGAGGCAGTAGATCTGCTGGTCTGTCATATTATAATAGAGAGAGTAGATTTAGCTGGTCTGTCATATTATAATAGAGACAGTAGATCTAGCTGATCTGTCATAATATAATAGAAACTGTTGATCTAGCTGGTCTGTCATAAAATAATAGAGACAGCAGATCTAGCTGGTCTGTCATATTATAATAGAGACAGTAGATCTAGCTGATCTGTCATAATATAATAGAAACTGTTGATCTAGCTGGTCTGTCATAAAATAATAGAGACAGCAGATCTAGCTGGTCTGTCATATTATAATAGAGACAGTAGGTCTAGCTGGTCTGTCATATTATAATAGAGACAGTAGATCTAGCTGGTCTGTCATATAATAATAGAGACAGTAGATATAGCTGGTCTGTCATATTATAATAGAGACAGTAGGTCTAGCTGGTCTGTCATATTATAATAGAGACAGTAGATCTAGCTGGTCTGTCATATAATAATAGAGACAGTAGATCTAGCTGGTCTGTCATATTATAATAGAGACAGTAGATCTAGCTGGTCTGTCATATTATAATAGAGACAGTAGATCTAGCTGGTCCGTCATATTATAATAAAGACAGTAGATCTAGCTGGTCTGTCATAATATAATAGAAACCGTTGATATAGCTGGTCTGTCATATTATAATAGAGACAGTAGATCTAGCTGGTCTGTCATAATCTAATAGAGACAGTAGATCTAGCTGGTCTCTTATATTATAATAGAGACAGTAGATCTAGCTGGTCCGTCATATTATAATATTGACAGTAGATCTAGCTGGTCCGTCATAATACAATGGAGAAAGTAGATCTAGCTGGTCTGTCATAATACAATGGAGACAGTAGATCTAGCTGGTCTGTCATATTATAATAGAGAGAGTAGATCTAGCTGGTCTGTCATAATACAATAGAGACAGTAGATCTAGCTGGTCTGTCATATTATAATAGAGACAGTAGATCTAGCTGGTCCGTCATATTATAATAAAGACAGTAGATCTAGCTGGTCTGTCATAATATAATAGAAACCGTTGATATAGCTGGTCTGTCATATTATAATAGAGACAGTAGATCTAGCTGGTCTGTCATAATCTAATAGAGACAGTAGATCTAGCTGGTCTCTTATATTATAATAGAGACAGTAGATCTAGCTGGTCCGTCATATTATAATATTGACAGTAGATCTAGCTGGTCTGTCATAATACAATGGAGACAGTAGATCTAGCTGGTCTGTCATATTATAATAGAGAGAGTAGATCTAGCTGGTATGTCATATTATAATAGAGAGAGTAGATCTAGCTGGTCTGTCATATAATAATAGAGACAGTAGATATAGCTGGTCTGTCATATTATAAAAGAGACAGTAGGTCTAGCTGGTCTGTCATATTATAATAGAGACCATAGATCTAGCTTGTCTGTCATATAATAATAGAGACAGTAGATCTAGCTGGTCTGTCATATTATAATAGAGACAGTTGATCTAGCTGGTCTGTCATAATATAATAGAGACAGATCTAGCTGGTCTGTCATATTATAATAGAGACAGTAGATCTAGCTGGTCTGTCATATTATAATAGAGACAGTAGATCTAGCTGGTCCGTCATATTATAATATTGCAGTAGATCTAGCTGGTCTGTCATAATACAATGGAGACAGTAGATCTAGCTGGTCTGTCATATTATAATAGAGAGAGTAGATCTAGCTGGTCTGTCATATTATAATAGAGACAATAGATCTAGCTGGTCTGTCATAATATAACAGAAACTGTTGATCTAGCTGGTCTGTCATATTATAATAGAGACAGTAGGTCTAGCTGGTCTGTCATATTATAATAGTGACAGTAGATCTAGCTGGTCTGTCATATAATAATAGAGACAGTAGATATAGCTGGTCTGTCATATTATAAAGAGACAGTAGGTCTAGCTGGTCTGTCATATTATAATAGAGACCATAGATCTAGCTGGTCTGTCATATAATAATAGAGACAGTAGATCTAGCTGGTCTGTCATATTATAATAGAGACAGTAGATCTAAATGGTCTGTCATATTATAATAGAGACAGTATATCTAAATGGTCTGTCATATTATAATAGAGACAGTAGATCTAGCTGGTCCGTCATATTATAATAGAAACCGTTGATATAGCTGGTCTGTCATATTATAATAGAGACAGTAGATCTAGCTGGTCTGTCATAATCTAATAGAGACAGTAGATCTAGCTGGTCTCTCATAATACAATGGAGACAGTAGATCTAGCTGGTCTGTCATAATATAATAGAGACAGTAGATCTAGCTGGTCTGTCATAATATAATAGAGACAGTAGATCTAGCTGGTCTGTCATATTATAATAGAGACAGTAGATCTAGCTGGTCTGTCATAATATAATAGAGACAGTAGATCTAGCTGGTCTGTCATATTATAATAGAGACAGTAGATCTAGCTGGTCTGTCAAAATACAATGGAGACAGTAGATCTAGCTGGTCTGTCATTATATAATAGAGACAGTAGATCTAGCTTGTCCGTCAGTTTATAAGAGAGACAGTAGATGTAGCTGGTCTGTCATAACATAATAGAAACAGTAGATCTAGCTGGTCTGTCATATTATAATAAAGACAGTAGATCTAGCTGGTCTGTCATATTATAATAGAGACAGTAGATCTAGCTGGTCTGTCATATTATAATAGAGACAGTAGATCTAGCTGGTATGTCATATTATAATAGAGACAGTAGATCTAGCTGGTATGTCATATTATAATAGAGACAGTAGATTTAGCTGATCTGTCATATTATAATAGAGACAGTAGATCTAGCTGGTCTGTCATAATATAATAGAGACAGTAGATCTAGCTGGTCTGTCATAATATAATAGAGACAGTAGATCTAGCTGGTCTGTCATAATATAATTAATACAGTACATCTAGCTGGTCTGTCATAATACAATAGAGACAGTAGATCTAGCTGGTCTGTCATAATATAATAGAAACAGTTGATCTAGCTGGTCTGTCATAATATAATAGAGACAGTTGATCTAGCTGGTCTGTCATAATATAATAGAGACAGTAAATCTAGCTGGTCTGTCATATTATAATAAAGACATTAGATCTAGCAGGTCTGTCATATTATAATAGTGACAGTAGATCTAGCTGGTCTGTCATATTATAATAGAGACAGTAGATCTAGCTGGTCTGTCATAATATAATAGAGACAGTAGATCTAGCTGGTCTGTCATAATATAATAGAGACAGTAGATCTAGCTGGTCTGTCATAATATAATAGAGACAGTAGATCTAGCTGGTCTGTCATATTATAATAAAGACAGTAGATCTAGCTGATCTGTCATAATATAATAGAAACTGTTGATCTAGCTGGTCTGTCATAAAATAATAGAGACAGCAGATCTAGCTGGTCTGTCATATTATAATAGAGACAGTAGGTCTAGCTGGTCTGTCATATTATAATAGAGACAGTAGATCTAGCTGGTCTGTCATATAATAACAGAGACAGTAGATATAGCTGGTCTGTCATATTATAATAGAGACAGTAGGTCTAGCTGGTCTGTCATATTATAATAGAGACAGTAGATCTAGCTGGTCTGTCATATAATAATAGAGACAGTAGATCTAGCTGGTCTGTCATATTATAATAGAGACAGTAGATCTAGCTGGTCTGTCATATTATAATGGAGACAGTAGATCTAGCTGGTCCGTCATATTATAATAAAGACAGTAGATCTAGCTGGTCTGTCATAATATAATAGAAACCGTTGATATAGCTGGTCTGTCATATTATAATAGAGACAGTAGATCTAGCTGGTCTGTCATAATCTAATAGAGACAGTAGATCTAGCTGGTCTCTTATATTATAATAGAGACAGTAGATCTAGCTGGTCCGTCATATTATAATATTGACAGTAGATCTAGCTGGTCCGTCATAATATAATGGAGACAGTAGATCTAGCTGGTCTGTCATAATACAATGGAGACAGTAGATCTAGCTGGTCTGTCATATTATAATAGAGAGAGTAGATCTAGCTGGTCTGTCATAATACAATAGAGACAGTAGATCTAGCTGGTCTGTCATATTATAATAGAGACAGTAGATCTAGCTGGTCTGTCATATTATAATAAAGACAGTAGATCTAGCTGGTCTGTCATAATATAATAGAAACCGTTGATATAGCTGGTCTGTCATATTATAATAGAGACAGTAGATCTAGCTGGTCTGTCATAATCTAATAGAGACAGTAGATCTAGCTGGTCTCTTATATTATAATAGAGACAGTAGATCTAGCTGGTCTGTCATATTATAATATTGACAGTAGATCTAGCTGGTCTGTCATAATACAATGGAGACAGTAGATCTAGCTGGTCTGTCATATTATAATAGAGAGAGTAGATCTAGCTGGTATGTCATATTATAATAGAGAGAGTAGATCTAGCTGGTCTGTCATATAATAATAGAGACAGTAGATATAGCTGGTCTGTCATATTATAAAAGAGACAGTAGGTCTAGCTGGTCTGTCATATTATAATAGTGACAGTAGATCTAGCTGGTCTGTCATATAATAATAGAGACAGTAGATATAGCTGGTCTGTCATATTATAAAGAGACAGTAGGTCTAGCTGGTCTGTCATATTATAATAGAGACCATAGATCTAGCTGGTCTGTCATATAATAATAGAGACAGTAGATCTAGCTGGTCTGTCATATTATAATAGAGACAGTAGATCTAAATGGTCTGTCATATTATAATAGAGACAGTATATCTAAATGGTCTGTCATATTATAATAGAGACAGTAGATCTAGCTGGTCCGTCATATTATAATAGAAACAGTAGATATAGCTGGTCTGTCATATTATAATAGAGACAGTAGATCTAGCTGGTCTGTCATAATATAATAGAGACAGTAGATCTAGCTGGTCTGTCATAATATAATAGAGACAGTAGATCTAGCTGGTCTGTCATAATATAATAGAGACAGTAGATCTAGCTGGTCTGTCATAATATAATAGAGACAGTAGATCTAGCTGGTCTGTCATATTATAATAGAGACAGTAGATCTAGCTGGTCTGTCATATTATAATAGAGAAGTAGATCTAGCTGGTCCGTCATATTATAATAGAGACAGTAGATCTAGCTGGTCTGTCAAAATACAATGGAGACAGTAGATCTAGCTGGTCTGTCATTATATAATAGAGACAGTAGATCTAGCTTGTCCGTCAGTTTATAAGAGAGACAGTAGATGTAGCTGGTCTGTCATAATATAATAGAAACAGTAGATCTAGCTGGTCTGTCATATTATAATAAAGACAGTAGATCTAGCTGGTCTGTCATATTATAATAGAGACAGTAGATCTAGCTGGTCCGTCATATTATAATAGAAACAGTAGATCTAGCTGGTATGTCATATTATAATAGAGACAGTAGATCTAGCTGGTATGTCATATTATAATTGAGACAGTAGATTTAGCTGATCTGTCATATTATAATAGAGACAGTACATCTAGCTGGTCTGTCATAATACAATAGAGACAGTAGATCTATATGGTCTGTCATAATATAATAGAGACTGTAGATCTAGCTGGTCCGTCATATTATAATAGAGACAGTAGTTCTAGCTGGTCCATCATATTATAATATAGACAGTAGATCTAGCTTATCTGTCATATTATAATAGAGACAGTAGATCTAGGTGGTCTGTCATAATATAATAGAGACAGTAGATCTAGCTGGTCTGTCATATTATAATAGAGACAGTAGATATAGCTGGTCTGCCATAAAATAATAGAGACAGTAGATGTAGCTGGTCTGTCATATTTTAATAGAGACAGTAGATCTAGCTGGTCTGTCATATTATAATAGAGACAGTAGATCTAGCTGGTCTGTCATATTATAACAGAGACAGTAGATCTAGCTGGTCCTTCATATTATAATAGAGACAGTAGGTCTAGCTGGTCTGTCATAATATAATAGAAACTGTAGATCTAGCTGGTCTGTCATAAAATAGAGACAGTAGATGTAGCTGGTCTGTCATATTTTAATAGAGACAGTAGATCTAGCTGGTCTGTCATATTATAATAGAGACAGTAGATCTAGCTGGTCTGTCATATTATAACAGAGACAGTAGATCTAGCTGGTCCTTCATATTATAATAGAGACAGTAGGTCTAGCTGGTCTGTCATATTATAAAAGAGACAGTTGATCTAGCTGGTCTGTCATAAAATAATAGAGACAGTAGATCTAGCTGGTCTGTCATATTATAATAGAGACAGTAGATCTAGCTGGTCTGTCATATTATAATAGAGACAGTAGATCTAGCTGGTCTGTCATATTATAATAGAGACAGTAGATCTAGCTGGTCTGTCATATTATCATAGAGACAGTAGATCTAGCTGGTCTGTCATATTATAATAGAGACCGTAGATCTAGCTGGTCTCTCATAATATAATGGATAAGGTAGATCTAGCTGGTCTGTCATAATATAATAGAGACAGTAGATCTAGCTGGTCTGTCATATAATAATAGAGACAGTAGGTCTAGCTGGTCTGTCATATTATAATAGCAACAGTAGATCTAGCTGGTCTGTCATAATATAATAGAAACAGTTGATCTAGCTGGTCTGTCATAATACAATAGAGACAGTTGATCTAGCTGGTCTGTCATAGTATAATAGAGACAATAGATCTAGCTGGTCTGTCATATTATAATAAAGACAGTAGATCTAGCTGGTCTGTCATAATATAATAGAGACAGTAGATCTAGCTGGTCTGTCATATTATAATAGAGAGAGTAGATATAGCTGGTCTGTCATATTATAATAAAGACAGTAGATCTAGCTGGTCTGTCATGTTATAATAAAGACAGTAGATCTAGCTGGTCTGTCATATTATAATAGAGACAGTAGGTCTAGCTGGTCTGTCATATTATAATAGACAGTAGATCTAGCTGGTCTGTCATATATATAATAGAGACAGTAGATATAGCTGGTCTGTCATGTTATAAAGAGACAGTAGGTCTAGCTGGTCTGTCATATTATAATAGAGACATAGATCTAGCTGGTCTGTCATATAATAATAGAGACAGTAGATCTAGCTGGTCTGTCATATTATAATAGAGACAGTAGATCTAAATGGTCTGTCATATTATAATAGAGACAGTAGATCTAAATGGTCTGTCATATTATAATAGAGACAGTAGATCTAGCTGGTCTGTCATAATATAATAGAGACAGTTGATATAGCTGGTCTGTCATATTATAATAGAGACAGTAGATCTAGCTGGTCTGTCATATTATAAAAGAGACAGTCGATATAGCTGGTCTGTCATATAATAATAGAGACAGTAGATCTAGCTGGTCTGTCATAATATAATAGAGACAGTAGATCTAGCTTGTGTGTCATATTATAAAAGAGACAGTAGATCTAGCTGGTCTGTCATATTATAATAGAGACAGTAGATCTAGCTGGTCCGTCATATTATAATAGAGACAGTAGATCTAGCTGGTCTGTCATAATATAATAGATGACAGTAGATCTAGCTGGTCTGTCATAATATAATAGAGACAGTAGATCTAGCTGGTCTGTCATAAAATAATAGAGACAGTAGGTCTAGCTGGTCTGTCATATTATAATAGAGACAGTAGATCTAGCTGGTTGGTCATATTATAATCGAGACAGTAGATCTAGCTGGTCTGTCATAATATAATAGAAACAGTTGATCTAGCTGGTCTGTCATAATACAATAGAGACAGTAGATCTAGCTGGTCTGTCATATTATAATAGAGACAATAGATCTAGCTGGTCTGTCATATTATAATAAAGACAGTAGATCTAGCTGGTCTGTCATATTATAATAGAGACAGTAGATCTAGCTGGTCTGTCATATTATAATAGAGACAGTAGATCTAGCTGGTCTGTCATATAATAATAGAGACAGTAGATATCGCTGGTCTGTCATATTATAATAGAGACAGTAGATCTAGCTGGTCTGTCATATTATAATAGAGACAGTAGATCTAGCTGGTCTGTCATAATACAATAGAGACAGTAGATCTAGCTGGTCTGTCATATTATAATAAAGACAGTAGATCTAGCTGGTATGTCATATTATAATAGAGACAGATCTAGCTAGTCTGTCATATTATAATAGAGACAATAGATCTAGCTGGTCTGTCATATTATAATAGAGACAGTAGATCTAGCTGGTCTGTCATATTATAATAGAGACAGTAGATCTAGCTGGTCTGTCATATTATAATAGAGACAGTAGATCTAGCTGGTCTGTCATAATATAATAGAAACTGTAGATCTAGCTGGTCTGTCATAAAATAATAGAGACAGCAGATCTAGCTGGTCTGTCATATTATAATAGAGACAGTAGGTCTAGCTGGTCTGTCATATTATAATGGTGACAGTAGATCTAGCTGGTCTGTCATATAATAATAGAGACTGTAGATATAGCTGGTCTGTCATATTATAATAGAGACAGTAGGTCTAGCTGGTCTGTCATATTATAATAGAAAGAGTAGATCTAGCTGGTATGTCATATTATAATAGAGACAATAGATCTAGCTGGTCTGTCATAATATAACAGAAACAGTAGATCTAGCTGGTCTGTCATAAAATAATAGAGACAGTAGATCTAGCTGGTCTGTCATATTATAATAGAGACAGTAGATCTAGCTGGTCTGTCATATTATAATAGAGACAGTAGATCTAGCTGGTCTGTCATATAATAATAGAGACAGTAGATATAGCTGGTCTGTCATATTATAAAAGAGACAGTAGGTCTAGCTGGTCTGTCATATTATAATAGAGACAGTAGATCTAGCTGGTCTGTCATATTATAATAGAGACAGTAGATCTAGCTGGTCTGTCATATTATTATAATAGAGACAGTAGATCTAAATGGTCTGTCATATTATAATAGAGACAGTAGATCTAGCTGGTCCATCATATTATAATAAAGACAGTAGATCTAACTGGTCTGTCATAATATAATAGAAACAGTTGATATAGCTGGTCTGTCATATTATAATAGAGACAGTAGATCTAGCTGGTCTGTCATAATCTAATAGAGACAGTAGATCTAGCTGGTCTGTCATAATATAATGGAGACAGTGGATCTAGCTGGTCTGTCATATTTTAATAGAGACAGTAGATCTAGCTGGTCTGTCATATTATAATAGAGACAGTAGATCTAGCTGGTCTGTCATATTATAATAGAGACAGTAGATCTAGCTGGTCCTTCATATTATAATAGAGACAGTAGGTCTAGCTGGTCTGTCATATTATAAAAGAGACAGTAGATCTAGCTGGTCTGTCATATATATAATAGAGACAGTAGATCTAGCTGGTCTGTCATATTATAAAAGAGACAGTAGATCTAGCTGGTCTGTCATATTATAATAGAGACAGTAGATCTAGCTGGTCTGTCATAAAATAATAGAGACTGTAGTCTAGCTGGTCTGTCATATTATAATAGAGACAGTAGATCTAGCTGGTCTGGTCATATTATAATAGAGACAGTAGATCTAGCTGGTCTGTCATAATATAATAGAAACAGTTGATCTAGCTGGTCTGTCATAATATAATAGAGACAGTAGATCTAGCTGGTCTGTCATAATACAATAGAGACAGTAGATCTAGCTGGTCTGTCATATTATAATAAAGACAGTAGATCTAGCTGGTATGTCATATTATAATAGAGACAGTAGATCTAGCTGGTCTGTCATATTATAATAAAGACAGTAGATCTAGCTGGTCTGTCATGTTATAATAAAGACAGTAGATCTAGCTGGTCTGTCATATTATAATAGAGACAGTAGATCTAGCTGGTCTGTCATATTATAATAGAGACAGTTGATCTAGCTGGTCTGTCATAATATAATAGAGACAGTAGATCTAGCTGGTCTGTCATATTATAATAAAGACAGTAGATCTAGCTGGTCTGTCATATTATAATAGAGACAGTAGATCTAGCTGGTCTGTCATTTATAATAGAGACAGTAGATCTAGCTGGTCTGTCATAATACAATGGAGACAGTAGATCTAGCTGGTCTGTCATATTATAATAGAGACAGTAGATTTAGCTGGTCTGTCATATTATAATAGAGACAGTAGATCTAGCTGGATCTGTCATAATATAATAGAAACAGTAGATCTAGCTGGTCTGTCATAAAATAATAGAGACAGTAGATCTAGCTGGTCTGTCATATTATAATAGAGACAGTAGATCTAGCTGGTCTGTCATAATATAATAGAAACTGTTGATCTAGCTGGTCTGTCATAAAATAATAGAGACAGTAGATCTAGCTGGTCTGTCATATTATAATAGAGACAGTAGGTCTAGCTGGTCTGTCATATTATAATAGAGACAGTAGATCTAGCTGGTCTGTCATATAATAACAGAGACAGTAGATATAGCTGGTCTGTCATATTATAATAGAGACAGTAGGTCTAGCTGGTCTGTCATATTATAATAGAGACAGTAGATCTAGCTGGTCTGTCATATAATAATAGAGACAGTAGATCTAGCTGGTCTGTCATATTATAATAGAGACAGTAGATCTAGCTGGTCTGTCATATTATAATAGAGACAGTAGATCTAGCTGGTCCGTCATATTATAATAAAGACAGTAGATCTAGCTGGTCTGTCATAATATAATAGAAACCGTTGATATAGCTGGTCTGTCATATTATAATAGAGACAGTAGATCTAGCTGGTCTGTCATAATCTAATAGAGACAGTAGATCTAGCTGGTCTCTTATATTATAATAGAGACAGTAGATCTAGCTGGTCCGTCATATTATAATATTGACAGTAGATCTAGCTGGTCCGTCATAATACAATGGAGACAGTAGATCTAGCTGGTCTGTCATAATACAATGGAGACAGTAGATCTAGCTGGTCTGTCATATTATAATAGAGAGAGTAGATCTAGCTGGTCTGTCATAATACAATAGAGACAGTAGATCTAGCTGGTCTGTCATATTATAATAGAGACAGTAGATCTAGCTGGTCCGTCATATTATAATAAAGACAGTAGATCTAGCTGGTCTGTCATAATATAATAGAAACCGTTGATATAGCTGGTCTGTCATATTATAATAGAGACAGTAGATCTAGCTGGTCTGTCATAATCTAATAGAGACAGTAGATCTAGCTGGTCTCTTATATTATAATAGAGACAGTAGATCTAGCTGGTCCGTCATATTATAATATTGACAGTAGATCTAGCTGGTCTGTCATAATACAATGGAGACAGTAGATCTAGCTGGTCTGTCATATTATAATAGAGAGAGTAGATCTAGCTGGTATGTCATATTATAATAGAGAGAGTAGATCTAGCTGGTCTGTCATATAATAATAGAGACAGTAGATATAGCTGGTCTGTCATATTATAAAGAGACAGTAGGTCTAGCTGGTCTGTCATATTATAATAGAGACCATAGATCTAGCTTGTCTGTCATATAATAATAGAGACAGTAGATCTAGCTGGTCTGTCATATTATAATAGAGACAGTTGATCTAGCTGGTCTGTCATAATATAATAGAGACAGATCTAGCTGGTCTGTCATATTATAATAGAGACAGTAGATCTAGCTGGTCTGTCATATTATAATAGAGACAGTAGATCTAGCTGGTCTAGCTGGTCATATTATAATATTGACAGTAGATCTAGCTGGTCTGTCATAATACAATGGAGACAGTAGATCTAGCTGGTCTGTCATATTATAATAGAGACAGTAGATCTAGCTGGTCTGTCATATATAATAGAGACTGTAGATCTAGCTGGTCTGTCATAATATAATAGAGACAGCAGATCTAGCTGGTCTGTCATATTATAATAGAGACAGTAGGTCTAGCTGGTCTGTCATATTATAATAGTGACAGTAGATCTAGCTGGTCTGTCATATAATAATAGAGACAGTAGATATAGCTGGTCTGTCATATTATAAAAGAGACAGTAGGTCTAGCTGGTCTGTCATATTATAATAGAGACCATAGATCTAGCTGGTCTGTCATATAATAATAGAGACAGTAGATCTAGCTGGTCTGTCATATTATAATAGAGACAGTAGATCTAAATGGTCTGTCATATTATAATAGAGACAGTATATCTAAATGGTCTGTCATATTATAATAGAGACAGTAGATCTAGCTGGTCCGTCATATTATAATAGAAACCGTTGATATAGCTGGTCTGTCATATTATAATAGAGACAGTAGATCTAGCTGGTCTGTCATAATCTAATAGAGACAGTAGATCTAGCTGGTCTCTCATAATACAATGGAGACAGTAGATCTAGCTGGTCTGTCATATTATAATAGAGACAGTAGATCTAGCTGGTCTGTCATAATATAATAGAAACTGTTGATATAGCTGGTCTGCCATAAAATAATAGAGACAGTAGATCTAGCTGGTCTGTCATATTTTAATAGAGACAGTAGATCTAGCTGGTCTGTCATATTATAATAGAGACAGTAGATCTAGCTGGTCTGTCATATTATAACAGAGACAGTAGATCTAGCTGGTCCTTCATATTATAATAGAGACAGTAGGTCTAGCTGGTCTGTCATAATATAATAGAAACTGTTGATCTAGCTGGTCTGTCATAAAATAATAGAGACAGTAGATCTAGCTGGTCTGTCATATTTTA
This sequence comes from Oncorhynchus tshawytscha, assembly GCF_018296145.1. Classification (NCBI taxonomy): domain Eukaryota; kingdom Metazoa; phylum Chordata; class Actinopteri; order Salmoniformes; family Salmonidae; genus Oncorhynchus; species Oncorhynchus tshawytscha. Next base: position 66,386 of record NW_024609589.1, read on the forward strand.
ATAGAGACAGTAGATCTAGCTGGTCTGTCATATTATAATAGAGACAGTAGATCTAGCTGGTCTGTCATATTATAACAGAGACAGTAGATCTAGCTGGTCCTTCATATTATAATAGAGACAGTAGGTCTAGCTGGTCTGTCATATTATAAAAGAGACAGTTGATCTAGCTGGTCTGTCATAAAATAATAGAGACAGTAGATCTAGCTGGTCTGTCATATTATAAAAGAGACAGTAGATCTAGCTGGTCTGTCATATTATAATATAGACAGTAGATCTAGCTGGTCTGTCATATTATAATAGAGACAGTAGATCTAGCTGGTCTGTCATATTATAATAAAGACAGTAGATCTAGCTGGTCTGTCATATTATAATAGAGACCGTAGATCTAGCTAGTCTCTCATAATATAATGGATAAGGTAGATCTAGCTGGTCTGTCATAATATAATAGAGACAGTAGATCTAGCTGGTCTGTCATAAAATAATAGAGACAGTAGGTCTAGCTGGTCTGTCATATTATAATAGCAACAGTAGATCTAGCTGGTCTGTCATAATATAATAGAAACAGTTGATCTAGCTGGTCTGTCATAATACAATAGAGACAGTTGATCTAGCTGGTCTGTCATAGTATAATAGAGACAATAGATCTAGCTGGTCTGTCATATTATAATAAAGACAGTAGATCTAGCTGGTCTGTCATAATATAATAGAGACAGTAGATCTAGCTGGTCTGTCATATTATAATAGAGAGAGTAGATATAGCTGGTCTGTCATATTATAATAAAGACAGTAGATCTAGCTGGTCTGTCATGTTATAATAAAGACAGTAGATCTAGCTGGTCTGTCATATTATAATAGAGACAGTAGATCTAGCTGGTCCGTCATATTATAATAGAGACAGTAGATCTAGCTGGTCTGTCATATTATAATAGAGACAGTAGATCTAGCTGGTCTGTCATATTATAACAGAGACAGTAGATCTAGCTGGTCCTTCATATTATAATAGAGACAGTAGGTCTAGCTGGTCTGTCATAATATAATAGAAACTGTTGATCTAGCTGGTCTGCCATAAAATAGAGACAGTAGATGTAGCTGGTCTGTCATATTTTAATAGAGACAGTAGATCTAGCTGGTCTGTCATATTATAATAGAGACAGTAGATCTAGCTGGTCTGTCATATTATAACAGAGACAGTAGATCTAGCTGGTCCTTCATATTATAATAGAGACAGTAGGTCTAGCTGGTCTGTCATATTATAAAAGAGACAGTTGATCTAGCTGGTCTGTCATAAAATAATAGAGACAGTAGATCTAGCTGGTCTGTCATATTATAAAAGAGACAGTAGATCTAGCTGGTCTGTCATATTATAATATAGACAGTAGATCTAGCTGGTCTGTCATATTATAATAGAGACAGTAGATCTAGCTGGTCTGTCATATTATAATAAAGACAGTAGATCTAGCTGGTCTGTCATATTATAATAGAGACCGTAGATCTAGCTAGTCTCTCATAATATAATGGATAAGGTAGATCTAGCTGGTCTGTCATAATATAATAGAGACAGTAGATCTAGCTGGTCTGTCATAAAATAATAGAGACAGTAGGTCTAGCTGGTCTGTCATATTATAATAGAGACAGTAGATCTAGCTGGTCTGTCATAATATAATAGAACAGTAGATCTAGCTGGTCTGTCATAGTATAATAGAGACAATAGATCTAGCTGGTCTGTCATATTATAATAAAGACAGTAGATCTAGCTGGTCTGTCATAATATAATAGAGACAGTAGATCTAGCTGGTCTGTCATATTATAATAGAGAGAGTAGATATAGCTGGTCTGTCATATTATAATAAAGACAGTAGATCTAGCTGGTCTGTCATGTTATAATAAAGACAGTAGATCTAGCTGGTCTGTCATATTATAATAGAGACAGTAGATCTAGCTGGTCCGTCATATTATAATAGAGACAGTAGATCTAGCTGGTCTGTCATAATACAATAGAGACAGTAGATCTAGCTGGTCTGTCATGATATAATAGAGAGAGTAGATCTAGCTGGTCTGTCATATTATAATAGAGACAGTTGATCTAGCTGGTCTGTCATAATATAATAGAGACAGTAGATCTAGCTGGTCTGTCATATTATAATAAAGACAGTAGATCTAGCTGGTATGTCATATTATAATAGAGACAGATCTAGCTGGTCTATCATATTATAATAGAGACAGTAGATCTAGCTGGTCTGTCATATTATAATAGAGACAGTAGTTCTAGCTGGTCTGTCATATTATAATAGAGAGAGTAGATCTAGCTGGTCTGTCATATTATAATAGAGACAGTAGATCTAGCTTATCTGTCATAATATAACAGAAACTGTTGATCTAGCTGGTCTGTCATGAAATAATAGACAGTAGGTCTAGCTGGTCTGTCATATTATAATAGTGACAGTAGATCTAGCTGGTCTGTCATATAATAATAGAGACAGTAGATATAGCTGGTCTGTCATATTATAAAAGAGACAGTAGGTCTAGCTGGTCTGTCATATTATAATAGAGACCATAGATCTAGCTTGTCTGTCATATAATAATAGAGACAGTAGATCTAGCTGGTCTGTCATATTATAATAGAGACAGTAGATCTAAATGGTCTGTCATATTATAATAGAGACAGTAGATCTAGCTGGTCCGTCATATTATAATAAAGACAGTAGATCTAACTGGTCTGTCATAATATAATAGAAACCGTTGATATAGCTGGTCTGTCATATTATAATAGAGACAGTAGATCTAGCTGGTCTGTCATAATCTAATAGAGAGAGTAGATCTAGCTGGTCTGTCATAATATAATAGAAACTGTTGATCTAGCTGGTCTGCAATAAAATAATAGAGACAGTAGATGTAGCTGGTCTGTCATATTTTAATAGAGACAGTAGATCTAGCTGGTCTGTCATATTATAATAGAGACAGTAGATCTAGCTGGTCTGTCATATTATAAAAGAGACAGTAGATCTAGCTGGTCTGTCATATTATAATATAGACAGTAGATCTAGCTGGTCTGTCATATTATAATAGAGACAGTAGATCTAGCTGGTCTGTCATATTATAATAAAGACAGTAGATCTAGCTGGTCTGTCATAATATAATAGAAACAGTAGATCTAGCTGGTCTGTCATATTATAATCGAGACAGTAGATCTAGCTGGTCTGTCATATTATAATAGAGACAGTAGATCTAGCTGGTCTGTCATATTATAATAGAGACAGTAGATCTAGCTAGGTCATAATATAATGTCAGGTAGATCTAGCTGGTCTGTCATAATATAATAGAGACAGTAGATCTAGCTGGTCTGTCATAAATAATAGAGACAGTAGATCTAGCTGGTCTGTCATATTATAATAGAGACAGTAGATCTAGCTGGTCTGTCATATTATAATAAAGACAGTAGATCTAGCTGGTCTGTCATAATATAATAGAGACAGTAGATCTAGCTGGTCTGTCATATTATAATAGAGACAGTAGATCTAAATGGTCTGTCATATTATAATAGAGACAGTAGATCTAGCTGGTCCGTCATATTATAATAAAGACAGTAGATCTAGCTGGTCTGTCATAATATAATAGAAACCGTTGATATAGCTGGTCTGTCATATTATAATAGAGACAGTAGATCTAGCTGGTCTGTCATAATATAATAGAGAGAGTAGATCTAGCTGGTCTGTCATAATATAATAGAAACTGTTGATCTAGCTGGTCTGCATAAAATAATAGAGACAGTAGATCTAGCTGGTCTGTCATATTATAATAGAGACAGTAGATCTAGCTGGTCTGTCATATAATAATAGAGACAGTAGATCTAGCTGGTCTGTCATAATGTAATAGAGACAGTAGATCTAGCTGGTCTGTCATAATATAATAGAAACAGTTGATCTAGCTGGTCTGTCATATTATAATAGAGACAGTAGATCTAGCTGGTCTGTCATATTATAATAAAGACAGTAGATCTAGCTGGTCTGTCATAATATAATAGAAACCGTTGATCTAGCTGGTCTGTCATATTATAATCGAGACAGTAGATCTAGCTGGTCTGTCATAATATAATGGATAAGGTAGATCTAGCTGGTCTGTCATAATATAATAGAGACAGTAGATCTAGCTGGTCTGTCATAAAATAATAGAGACAGTAGATCTAGCTGGTCTGTCATATTATAATAGAGACAGTAGATCTAGCTGGTCTGTCATAAAATAATAGAGACAGTAGGTCTAGCTGGTCTGTCATATTATAATAGAGACAGTAGATCTAGCTGGTCTGTCATATTATAATAAAGACAGTAGATCTAGCTGGTCTGTCATAATATAATAGAGACAGTAGATCTAGCTGGTCTGTCATATTATAATAGAGAGAGTAGATCTAGCTGGTCTGTCATATTATAATAGAGACAGTAGATATAGCTGGTCTGTCATATTATAATAAAGACAGTAGATCTAGCTGGTCTGTCATATTATAATAAAGACAGTAGATCTAGCTGGTCTGTCATATTATAATAGAGACAGTAGATCTAGCTGGTCTGTCATATTATAATAGAGACAGTAGATCTAGCTGGTCTGTCATAATATAATAGAGACAGTAGATCTAGCTGGTCTGTCATAATATAATAGAGACAGTAGATCTAACTGGTCTGTCATATTATAATAGAGACAGTTGATCTAGCTGGTCTGTCATAATATAATAGAGACAGTAGATCTAGCTGGTCTGTCATATTATAATAAAGACAGTAGATCTAGCTGGTATGTCATATTATAATAGAGACAGATCTAGCTGGTCTGTCATATTATAATAGAGACAGTAGATCTAGCTGGTCTGTCATATTATAATAGAGACAGTAGATCTAGCTGGTCTGTCATAATATAATAGAGACAGTTGATCTAGCTGGTCTGTCATAATATAATAGAGACAGTAGATCTAGCTGGTCTGTCATATTATAATAAAGACAGTAGATCTAGCTGGTATGTCATATTATAATTTCGACAGATCTAGCTGGTCTATCATATTATAATAGAGACAGTAGATCTAGCTGGTCTGTCATATTATAATAGAGACAGTAGATCTAGCTGGTCTGTCATATTATAATAGAGACAGTAGATCTAGCTGGTCTGTCATATTATAATAGAGACAGTAGATCTAGCTGGTCTGTCATATTATAATAGAGACAGTAGATCTAGCTGATCTGTCATAATATAATAGAAACTGTTGATCTAGCTGGTCTGTCATAAAATAATAGAGACAGCAGATCTAGCTGGTCTGTCATATTATAATAGAGACAGTAGGTCTAGCTGGTCTGTCATATTATAATAGTGACAGTAGATCTAGCTGGTCTGTCATATAATAATAGAGACAGTAGATCTAGCTGGTCTGTCATATTATAATAGAGACAGTAGATCTAGCTGGTCTGTCATATTATAATAGAGACAGTAGATCTAGCTGGTCCGTCATATTATAATAAAGACAGTAGATCTAGCTGGTCTGTCATAATATAATAGAAACCGTTGATATAGCTGGTCTGTCATATTATAATAGAGACAGTAGATCTAGCTGGTCTTTCATAATCTAATAGAGACAGTAGATCTAGCTTGTCTCTCATAATACAATGGAGACAGTAGATCTAGCTTGTCTGTCATATTATAATAGAGACAGTAGATCTAGCTGGTCTGTCATATTATAATAGAGAGAGTAGATCTAGCTGGTCCGTCATATTATAATAGAGACAGTAGATATAGCTGGTCTGTCATATTATAATAAAGACAGTAGATCTAGCTGGTCTGTCATATTATAATAAAGACAGTAGATCTAGCTGGTCTGTCATATTATAATAGAGACAGTAGATCTAGCTGGTCCATCATATTATAATAGAGACAGTAGATCTAGCTGGTCTGTCATAATATAATAGAAACAGTTGATCTAGCTGGTCTGTCATAATATAATAGAGACAGTAGATCTAGCTGGTCTGTGATCTTATAATAGAGACAGTAGATCTAGCTGGTCTGTCATATTATAATAGAGACAGTAGATCTAGCTGGTCTGTCATAATACAATAGAGACAGTAGATCTAGCTGGTCTGTCATGATATAATAGAGACAGTAGATCTAGCTGGTCTGTCATATTATAATAAAGACAGTAGATCTAGCTGGTATGTCATATTATAATAGAGAGAGTAGATCTAGCTGGTCTGTCATATAATAATAGAGACAGTAGATATAGCTGGTCTGTCATATTATAAAAGAGACAGTAGGTCTAGCTGGTCTGTCATATTATAATAGAGACCATAGATCTAGCTTGTCTGTCATATAATAATAGAGACAGTAGATCTAGCTGGTCTGTCATATTATAATAGAGACAGTTGATCTAGCTGGTCTGTCATAATATAATAGAGACAGATCTAGCTGGTCTGTCATATTATAATAAAGACAGTAGATCTAGCTGGTATGTCATATTATAATAGAGACAGTAGATCTAGCTGGTCTGTCATGATATAATAGAGAGAGTAGATCTAGCTGGTCTGTCATGTTATAATAGAGACAGTTGATCTAGCTGGTCTGTCATAATATAATAGAGACAGTAGATCTAGCTGGTCTGTCATATTATAATAAAGACAGTAGATCTAGCTGGTATGTCATATTATAATAGAGACAGATCTAGCTGGTCTATCATATTATAATAGAGACAGTAGATCTAGCTGGTCTGTCATATTATAATAGAGACAGTAGTTCTAGCTGGTCTGTCATATTATAATAGAGAGAGTAGATCTAGCTGGTCTGTCATATTATAATAGAGACAGTAGATCTAGCTGATCTGTCATAATATAACAGAAACTGTTGATCTAGCTGGTCTGTCATAAAATAGAGACAGTAGGTCTAGCTGGTCTGTCATATTATAATAGTGACAGTAGATCTAGCTGGTCTGTCATATAATAATAGAGACAGTAGATATAGCTGGTCTGTCATATTATAAAAGAGACAGTAGATCTAGCTGGTCCGTCATATTATAATATTGACAGTAGATCTAGCTGGTCTGTCATAATACAATGGAGACAGTAGATCTAGCTGGTCTGTCATATTATAATAGAGAGAGTAGATCTAGCTGGTCTGTCATATTATAATAGAGACAATAGATCTAGCTGGTCTGTCATAATATAACAGAAACTGTTGATCTAGCTGGTCTGTCATAAAATAATAGAGACAGCAGATCTAGCTGGTCTGTCATATTATAATAGAGACAGTAGGTCTAGCTGGTCTGTCATATTATAATAGTGACAGTAGATCTAGCTGGTCTGTCATATAATAATAGAGACAGTAGCTGGTCTGTCATATTATAAAAGAGAGAGTAGTCTAGCTGGTCTGTCATATTATAATAGAGACCATAGATCTAGCTGGTCTGTCATATAATAATAGAGACAGTAGATCTAGCTGGTCTGTCATATTATAATAGAGACAGTAGATCTAAATGGTCTGTCATATTATAATAGAGACAGTAGATCTAAATGGTCTGTCATATTATAATAGAGACAGTAGATCTAGCTGGTCCGTCATATTATAATAGAAACCGTTGATATAGCTGGTCTGTCATATTATAATAGAGACAGTAGATCTAGCTGGTCTGTCATAATCTAATAGAGACAGTAGATCTAGCTGGTCTCTCATAATACAATGGAGACAGTAGATCTAGCTGGTCTGTCATATTATAATAGAGAGTAGATCTAGCTGGTCTGTCATAATATAATAGAAACTGTTGATCTAGCTGGTCTGCCATAAAATAATAGAGACAGTAGATGTAGCTGGTCTGTCATATTTTAATAGAGACAGTAGATCTAGCTGGTCTGTCATATTATAATAGAGACAGTAGATCTAGCTGGTCTGTCATATTATAACAGAGACAGTAGATCTAGCTGGTCCTTCATATTATAATAGAGACAGTAGGTCTAGCTGGTCTGTCATATATAATAGAGACAGTTGATCTAGCTGGTCTGTCATAAAATAATAGAGACAGTAGATCTAGCTGGTCTGTCATATTATAATAGAGACAGTAGATCTAGCTGGTCTGTCATATTATAATATAGACAGTAGATCTAGCTGGTCTGTCATATTATAATAGAGACAGTAGATCTAGCTGGTCTGTCATATTATAATAGAGACAGTAGATCTAGCTGGTCTGTCATATTATAATAGAGACAGTAGATCTAGCTGGTCTGTCATATTATAATAGAGACCGTAGATCTAGCTAGATCATAATATAATGGAGACAGTAGATCTAGCTGGTCTGTCATAATATAATAGAGACAGTAGATCTAGCTGGTCTGTCATAAAATAATAGAGAAGACAGTAGATCTAGCTGGTCTGTCATATTATAATAGAGACAGTAGATCTAGCTGGTCTGTCATATTATAATAGAGACAGTAGATCTAGCTGGTCTGTCATATTATAATAGAGACAGTAGATCTAGCTGGTCTGTCATAGTATAATAGAGACAATAGATCTAGCTGGTCTGTCATATTATAATAGAGACAGTAGATCTAGCTGGTCTGTCATAATATAATAGAGACAGTAGATCTAGCTGGTCTGTCATAATATAATAGAGACAGTAGATCTAGCTGGTCTGTCATATTATAATAGTGACAGTAGATCTAGCTGGTCTGTCATAATATAATAGAAACTGTTGATCTAGCTGGTCTGTCATAAATAATAGAGACAGTAGATCTAGCTGGTCTGTCATATTTTAATAGAGACAGTAGATCTAGCTGGTCTGTCATATTATAATAGAGACAGTAGATCTAGCTGGTCTGTCATATTATAATAGAGACAGTAGATCTAGCTGGTCTGTCATATTATAATAGAGACAGTAGATCTAGCTGGTCTGTCATATTATAAAGAGACAGTAGATCTAGCTGGTCTGTCATATTATAATAAAGACAGTAGATCTAGCTGGTCTGTCATATTATAATAGAGACAGTAGATCTAGCTGGTCCGTCATATTATAATAGAGACAGTAGATCTAGCTGGTCTGTCATATTATAATAGAGACAGTAGATCTAGCTGGTCTGTCATATTATAATAAAGACAGTAGATCTAGCTGGTCTGTCATATTATAATAGAGACAGTAGATCTAGCTGGTCCGTCATATTATAATAGAGACAGTAGATCTAGCTGGTCTCTCATAATATAATGGATAAGGTAGATCTAGCTGGTCTGTCATAATATAATAGAGACAGTAGATCTAGCTGGTCTGACATAAAATAATAGAGACAGTAGGTCTAGCTGGTCTGTCATATTATAATAGCAGAAGTAGATCTAGCTGGTCTGTCATATTATAATAGAGACAGTAGATCTAGCTGGTCTGTCATAATATAATAGAGACAGTAGATCTAGCTGGTCTGTCATATTATAATAGAGACAGTAGATCTAGCTGGTCTGTCATAATATAATAGAGACAGTTGATCTAGCTGGTCTGTCATAATATAATAGAGACAGTAGATCTAGCTGGTCTGTCATATTATAATAGAGACAGTAGATCTAGCTGGTCTGTCATATTATAATAGAGACAGTAGATCTAGCTGGTCTGTCATATTATAATAAAGACAGTAGATCTAGCTGGTCTGTCATATTATAATAGAGACAGTAGATCTAGCTGGTCTGTCATATTATAATAGAGACAGTAGATCTAGCTGGTCTGTCATAATACAATAGAGACAGTAGATCTAGCAGGTCTGTCATATTATAATAGTGACAGTAGATCTAGCTGGTCTGTCATATTATAATAGAGACAGTAGATCTAGCTGGTCTGTGATATTATAATAGAGACAGTAGATCTAGCTGGTCTGTCATATATAATTAGTAGATCTAGCTGGTCTGTCATATTATAATAGAGACAGTAGATCTAGCTGGTCTGTCATATTATAATAGAGAAAGTAGATCTAGCTGGTCTGTCATATTATAATAGAGAGAGTAGATCTAGCTGGTCTGTCATAATATAATAGAAACTGTTGATCTAGCTGGTCTGTCATAAAATAATAGAGACAGTAGATCTAGCTGGTCTGTCATATTATAATAGAGACAGTAGATCTAGCTGGTCTGTCATATTATAATAGAGACAGTAGATCTAGCTGGTCTGTCATATTATAATAAAGACAGTAGATCTAGCTGGTCTGTCATATTATAATAGAGACAGTAGATCTAGCTGGTCCGTCATATTATAATAGAGACAGTAGATCTAGCTGGTCTGTCATATTATAATAGAGACAGTAGATCTAGCTGGTCTGTCATATTATAATAGAGACAGTAGATCTAGCTGGTCTGTCATATTATAATAGAGACAGTAGATCTAGCTGGTCTGTCATATTATAATAGAGACAGTAGATCTAGCTGGTCTGTCATATTATAATAGAGACAGTAGATCTAGCTGGTCTGTCATATTATAATAGAGACAGTAGATCTAGCTGGTCTGTCATATTATAATAGTGACAGTAGATCTAGCTGGTCTGTCATATAATAATAGAGACAGTAGATATAGCTGGTCTGTCATATTATAAAAGAGACAGTAGGTCTAGCTGGTCTGTCATATTATAATAGAGACCATAGATCTAGCTTGTCTGTCATATAATAATAGAGACAGTAGATCTAGCTGGTCTGTCATATTATAATAGAGACAGTAGATCTAAATGGTCTGTCATATTATAATAGAGACAGTAGATCTAGCTGGTCCGTCATATTATAATAAAGACAGTAGATCTAACTGGTCTGTCATAATATAATAGAAACCGTTGATATAGCTGGTCTGTCATATTATAATAGAGACAGTAGATCTAGCTGGTCTGTCATAATCTAATAGAGAGAGTAGATCTAGCTGGTCTGTCATAATATAATAGAAACTGTTGATCTAGCTGGTCTGCAATAAAATAATAGAGACAGTAGATGTAGCTGGTCTGTCATATTTTAATAGAGACAGTAGATCTAGCTGGTCTGTCATATAATAATAGAGACAGTAGATCTAGCTGGTCTGTCATAATGTAATAGAGACAGTAGATCTAGCTGGTCTGTCATAATATAATAGAAACAGTTGATCTAGCTGGTCTGTCATATTATAATAGAGACAGTAGATCTAGCTGGTCTGTCATATTATAATAAAGACAGTAGATCTAGCTGGTCTGTCATAATATAATAGAAACCGTTGATCTAGCTGGTCTGTCATATTATAATCGAGACAGTAGATCTAGCTGGTCTGTCATAATATAATGGATAAGGTAGATCTAGCTGGTCCGTCATATTATAATAGAGACCGTAGATCTAGCTAGTCTCTCATAATATAATGGATAAGGTAGATCTAGCTGGTCTGTCATAATATAATAGAGACAGTAGATCTAGCTGGTCTGTCATAAAATAATAGAGACAGTAGGTCTAGCTGGTCTGTCATATTATAATAGCGACAGTAGATCTAGCTGGTCTGTCATAATATAATAGAAACAGTTGATCTAGCTGGTCTGTCATAATACAATAGAGACAGTTGATCTAGCTGGTCTGTCATAGTATAATAGAGACAATAGATCTAGCTGGTCTGTCATATTATAATAAAGACAGTAGATCTAGCTGGTCTGTCATAATATAATAGAGACAGTAGATCTAGCTGGTCTGTCATATTATAATAGAGAGTAGATCTAGCTGGTCCGTCATATTATAATAGAGACAGTAGATATAGCTGGTCTGTCATATTATAATAAAGACAGTAGATCTAGCTGGTCTGTCATGTTATAATAAAGACAGTAGATCTAGCTGGTCTGTCATATTATAATAGAGACAGTAGATCTAGCTGGTCCGTCATATTATAATAGAGACAGTAGATCTAGCTGGTCTGTCATAATACAATAGAGACAGTAGATCTAGCTGGTCTGTCATGATATAATAGAGAGAGTAGATCTAGCTGGTCTGTCATATTATAATAGAGACAGTAGATCTAGCTGGTCTGTCATATTATAATAGAGAAAGTAGATCTAGCTGGTCTGTCATATTATAATAGAGACAGTAGATCTAGCTGATCTGTCATAATATAATTGAAACTGTTGATCTAGCTGGTCTGTCATAAAATAATAGAGACAGCAGATCTAGCTGGTCTGTCATATTATAATATAGACAGTAGATCTAGCTGGTCTGTCATATTATAATAGAGACAGTAGATCTAGCTGGTCTGTCATATTATAATAAAGACAGTAGATCTAGCTGGTCTGTCATAATATAATAGAAACCGTTGATCTAGCTGGTCTGTCATATTATAATCGAGACAGTAGATCTAGCTGGTCTGTCATATTATAATAGAGACAGTAGATCTAGCTGGTCCGTCATATTATAATAGAGACCGTAGATCTAGCTAGTCTCTCATAATATAATGGATAAGGTAGATCTAGCTGGTCTGTCATAATATAATAGAGACAGTAGATCTAGCTGGTCTGTCATAAAATAATAGAGACAGTAGGTCTAGCTGGTCTGTCATATTATAATCGAGACAGTAGATCTAGCTGGTCTGTCATAATATAATAGAAACAGTTGATCTAGCTGGTCTGTCATAATACAATAGAGACAGTTGATCTAGCTGGTCTGTCATAGTAAAATAGAGACAATAGATCTAGCTGGTCTGTCATATTATAATAGAGACAGTATATCTAGCTGGTCTGTCATATTATAATAGAGACAGTAGATCTAGCTGGTCTGTCATATTATAATAGAGAGAGTAGATCTATCTGGTCCGTCATATTATAATAGAGACAGTAGATGTAGCTGGTCTGTCATATTATAATAAAGACAGTAGATCTAGCTGGTCTGTCATGTTATAATAAAGACAGTAGATCATGCTGGTCTGTCATATTATAATAGAGACAGTAGATCTAGCTGGTCCGTCATATTATAATAGAGACAGTAGATCTAGCTGGTCTGTCATAATACAATAGAGACAGTAGATCTAGCTGGTCTGTCATGATATAATAGAGAGAGTAGATCTAGCTGGTCTGTCATATTATAATAGAGACAGTAGATCTAGCTGGTCTGTCATATTATAATAGAGAAAGTAGATCTAGCTGGTCTGTCATATTATAATAGAGACAGTAGATCTAGCTGATCTGTCATAATATAATTGAAACTGTTGATCTAGCTGGTCTGTCATAAAATAATAGAGACAGCAGATCTAGCTGGTCTGTCATATTATAATAGAGACAGTAGGTCTAGCTGGTCTGTCATATTATAATAGTGACAGTAGATCTAGCTGGTCTGTCATATAATAATAGAGACAGTAGGTCTAGCTGGTCTGTCATATTATAATAGAGACAGTAGATCTAGCTGGTCTGTCATATAATAATAGAGACAGTAGATCTAGCTGGGCTGTCATGATATAATAGAGAGAGTAGATCTAGCTGGTCTGTCATATTATAATAGAGACAGTTGATCTAGCTGGTCTGTCATATTATAATAAAGACAGTAGATCTAGCTGGTATGTCATATTATAATTTCGACAGATCTAGCTGGTCTATCATATTATAATAGAGACAGTAGATCTAGCTGGTCTGTCATATTATAATAGAGACAGTAGATCTAGCTGGTCTGTCATATTATAATAGAGACAGTAGATCTAGCTGGTCTGTCATATTATAATAGAGACAGTAGATCTAGCTGGTCTGTCATATTATAATAAAGACAGTAGATCTAGCTGGTCTGTCATAATATAATAGAAACAGTTGATATAGCTGGTCTGTCATGATATAATAGAGAGAGTAGATCTAGCTGGTCTGTCATATTATAATAGAGACAGTAGATCTAGCTGGTCTGTCATATTATAATAGAGAAAGTAGATCTAGCTGGTCTGTCATATTATAATAGAGACAGTAGATCTAGCTGATCTGTCATAATATAATTGAAACTGTTGATCTAGCTGGTCTGTCATAAAATAATAGAGACAGCAGATCTAGCTGGTCTGTCATATTATAATATAGACAGTAGATCTAGCTGGTCTGTCATATTATAATAGAGACAGTAGATCTAGCTGGTCTGTCATATTATAATAAAGACAGTAGATCTAGCTGGTCTGTCATAATATAATAGAAACCGTTGATCTAGCTGGTCTGTCATATTATAATCGAGACAGTAGATCTAGCTGGTCTGTCATATTATAATAGAGACAGTAGATCTAGCTGGTCCGTCATATTATAATAGAGACCGTAGATCTAGCTAGTCTCTCATAATATAATGGATAAGGTAGATCTAGCTGGTCTGTCATAATATAATAGAGACAGTAGATCTAGCTGGTCTGTCATATTATAATAGAGACAGTAGGTCTAGCTGGTCTGTCATATTATAATAGAGACAGTAGATCTAGCTGGTCTGTCATAATATAATAGAAACAGTTGATCTAGCTGGTCTGTCATAATACAATAGAGACAGTTGATCTAGCTGGTCTGTCATAGTAAAATAGAGACAATAGATCTAGCTGGTCTGTCATATTATAATAAAGACAGTAGATCTAGCTGGTCTGTCATAATATAATAGAGACAGTAGATCTAGCTGGTCTGTCATATTATAATAGAGACAGTAGATCTAGCTGGTCCGTCATATTATAATAGAGACAGTAGATGTAGCTGGTCTGTCATATTATAATAAAGACAGTAGATCTAGCTGGTCTGTCATGTTATAATAAAGACAGTAGATCTAGCTGGTCTGTCATATTATAATAGAGACAGTAGATCTAGCTGGTCCGTCATATTATAATAGAGACAGTAGATCTAGCTGGTCTGTCATAATACAATAGAGACAGTAGATCTAGCTGGTCTGTCATGATATAATAGAGAGAGTAGATCTAGCTGGTCTGTCATATTATAATAGAGACAGTAGATCTAGCTGGTCTGTCATATTATAATAGAGAAAGTAGATCTAGCTGGTCTGTCATATTATAATAGAGACAGTAGATCTAGCTGATCTGTCATAATATAATTGAAACTGTTGATCTAGCTGGTCTGTCATAAAATAATAGAGACAGCAGATCTAGCTGGTCTGTCATATTATAATAGAGACAGTAGGTCTAGCTGGTCTGTCATATTATAATAGTGACAGTAGATCTAGCTGGTCTGTCATATAATAATAGAGACAGTAGGTCTAGCTGGTCTGTCATATTATAATAGAGACAGTAGATCTAGCTGGTCTGTCATATAATAATAGAGACAGTAGATCTAGCTGGGCTGTCATGATATAATAGAGAGAGTAGATCTAGCTGGTCTGTCATATTATAATAGAGACAGTTGATCTAGCTGGTCTGTCATATTATAATAAAGACAGTAGATCTAGCTGGTATGTCATATTATAATAGAGACAGATCTAGCTGGTCTGTCATATTATAATAGAGACAGTAGATCTAGCTGGTCTGTCATATTATAATAGAGACAGTAGATCTAGCTGGTCTGTCATATTATAATAGAGACAGTAGATCTAGCTGGTCTGTCATATTATAATAGAGAGAGTAGATCTAGCTGGTCTGTCATATTATAATAAAGACAGTAGATCTAGCTGGTCTGTCATAATATAATAGAAACCGTTGATATAGCTGGTCTGTCATATTATAATAGAGACAGTAGATCTAGCTGGTCTTTCATAATCTAATAGAGACAGTAGATCTAGCTTGTCTCTCATAATACAATGGAGACAGTAGATCTAGCTTGTCTGTCATATTGTAATAGAGACAGTAGATCTAGCTGGTCTGTCATATTATAATAGAGACAGTAGATCTAGCTGGTCTGTCATATTATAATAGAGAGAGTAGATCTAGCTGGTCCGTCATATTATAATAGAGACAGTAGATGTAGCTGGTCTGTCATATTATAATAAAGACAGTAGATCTAGCTGGTCTGTCATATTATAATAGAGACAGTAGATCTAGCTGGTCTGTCATATTATAATAGAGACAGTAGATCTAGCTGGTCCGTCATATTATAATAGAGACAGTAGATATAGCTGGTCTGTCATAATATAATAGAAACAGTGTATCTAGCTGGTCTGTCATAATATAATAGAGACAGTAGATCTAGCTGGTCTGTGATCTTATAATAGAGACAGTAGATCTAGCTGGTCTGTCATATTATAATAGAGACAGTAGATCTAGCTGGTCTGTCATAATACAATAGAGACAGTAGATATAGCTGGTCTGTCATGATATAATAGAGACAGTAGATCTAGCTGGTCTGTCATATTATAATAGAGAGAGTTGATCTAGCTGGTCTGTCATAATATAATAGAGACAGATCTAGCTGGTCTGTCATATTATAATAGAGACAGTAGATCTAGCTGGTCTGTCATATTATAATAGAGACAGTAGATCTAGCTGGTCTATCATAATATAATAGAAACTGTTGATCTAGCTGGTCTGTCATAAAATAATAGAGACAGCAGAACTAGCTGGTCTGTCATATTATAATAGAGACAGTAGATCTAGCTGGTCTGTCATATTATATAGTAGAGACAGTAGATCTAGCTGGTCCGTCATATTATAATAAAGACAGTAGATCTAGCTGGTCTGTCATAATATAACAGAAACCGTTTATATAGCTGGTCTGTCATATTATAATAGAGACAGTAGATCTAGCTGGTCTGTCATAATCTAATAGAGACAGTAGATCTAGCTTGTCTCTCATAATACAATGGAGACAGTAGATCTAGCTGGTCTGTCATATTATAATAGAGAGTAGATCTAGCTGGTCTGTCATATTATATAATAGAAACTGTTGATCTAGCTGGTCTGTCATAAAATAATAGAGACAGTAGATGTAGCTGGTCTGTCATATTTAATAGAGACAGTAGATCTAGCTGGTCTGTCATCTTATAATAGAGACAGTAGATCTAGCTGGTCTGTCTCAATATAATAGAGGCAGTAGATCTAGCTGGTCTGTCATATCATAATAGAGACAGTTGATCTAGCTGGTCTGTCATTATATAGTAGAGACTATAGTAGAGACAGTAGATCTAGCTGGTCTGTCATAATATAATAGAAACAGTTGATCTAGCTGGTCTGTCATATTATAATAAAGACAGTAGATCTAGCTGGTCTGTCATAATATAGTAGAGACAGTAGATCTAGCTGGTCTGTCATATTATCATAGAGACAGTAGATCTAGCTGGTCTGTCATATTATAATAGAGACAGTAGATCTAGCTGGTCTGTCATATTATAATAGAGACAGTAGATCTAGCTGGTCCGTCATATTATAATAGAGACAGTAGATGTAGCTGGTCTGTCATATTATAATAAAGACAGTAGATCTAGCTGGTCTGTCATATAATAAAAGACAGTAGATCTAGCTGGTCTGTCATATTATAATAGAGACAGATCTAGCTGGTCTGTCATATTATAATAGAGACAGTAGATCTAGCTGGTCCGTCATATTATAATAAAGACAGTAGATCTAGCTGGTATGTCATATTATAATAGAGACAGATCTAGCTGGTCTGTCATATTATAATAGAGACAGTAGATCTAGCTGGTCTGTCATATTATAACAGAGACAGTAGATCTAGCTGGTCCGTCATATTATAATATTGACAGTAGATCTAGCTGGTCTGTCATAATACAATGGAGACAGTAGATCTAGCTGGTCTGTCATATTATAATAGAGAGAGTAGATCTAGCTGGTCTGTCATATTATAATAGAGACAGTAGATCTAGCTGGTCCGTCATATTATAATAAAGACAGTAGATCTAGCTGGTATGTCATATTATAATAGAGACAGATCTAGCTGGTCTGTCATATTTTAATAGAGACAGTAGATCTAGCTGGTCTGTCATCTTATAATAGAGACAGTAGATCTAGCTGGTCTGTCATGATATAATAGAGACAGTAGATCTAGCTGGTCTGTCATATCATAATAGAGACAGTAGATCTAGCTGGTCTGTCATATCATAATAGAGACAGTAGATCTAGCTGGTCTGTCATATCATAATAGAGACAGTTGATCTAGCTGGTCTGTCATCGTACAATAGAGACAGTATATCTAGCTGGTCTGTCATTATATAGTAGAGACAGTAGATCTAGCTGGTCTGTCATAATATAATAGAAACTGTTGATCTAGCTGGTCTGTCATAAAATAATAGAGACAGCAGAACTAGCTGGTCCGTCATATTATAATAAAGACAGTAGATCTAGCTGGTATGTCATATTATAATAGAGACAGATCTAGCTGGTCTGTCATATTTTAATAGAGACAGTAGATCTAGCTGGTCTGTCATAATATAATAGAAACTGTTGATCTAGCTGGTCTGTCATAAAATAATAGAGCCAGCAGAACTAGCTGGTCCGTCATATTATAATAAAGACAGTAGATCTAGCTGGTATGTCATATTATAATAGAGACAGATCTAGCTGGTCTGTCATATTTTAATAGAGACAGTAGATCTAGCTGGTCTGTCATCTTATAATAGAGACAGTAGATCTAGCTGGTCTGTCATGATATAATAGACACAGTAGATCTAGCTGGTCTGTCATATCATAATAGAGACAGTAGATCTAGCTGGTCTGTCATATCATAATAGAGACAGTTGATCTAGCTGGTCTGTCATATATAATAGAGACAGTATATCTAGCTGGTCTGTCATTATATAGTAGAGACAGTAGATCTAGCTGGTCTGTCATAATATAATAGAAACAGTTGATCTAGCTGGTCTGTCATTATATAATAGAGAGAGTAGATCTAGCTGGTCCGTCATATTATAATAGAGACAGTAGATGTAGCTGGTCTGTCATATTATAATAAAGACAGTAGATCTAGCTGGTCTGTCATATAATAAAGACAGTAGATCTAGCTGGTCTGTCATATTATAATAGAGACAGATCTAGCTGGTCTGTCATATTATAATAGAGACAGTAGATCTAGCTGGTCCGTCATATTATAATAAAGACAGTAGATCTAGCTGGTATGTCATATTATAATAGAGACAGATCTAGCTGGTCTGTCATATTTTAATAGAGACAGTAGATCTAGCTGGTCTGTCATCTTATAATAGAGACAGTAGATCTAGCTGGTCTGTCATGATATAATAGAGACAGTAGATCTAGCTGGTCTGTCATATCATAATAGAGACAGTAGATCTAGCTGGTCTGTCATATCATAATAGAGACAGTAGATCTAGCTGGTCTGTCATATCATAATAGAGACAGTTGATCTAGCTGGTCTGTCATCGTACAATAGAGACAGTATATCTAGCTGGTCTGTCATTATATAGTAGAGACAGTAGATCTAGCTGGTCTGTCATAATATAATAGAAACTGTTGATCTAGCTGGTCTGTCATAAAATAATAGAGACAGCAGAACTAGCTGGTCCGTCATATTATAATAAAGACAGTAGATCTAGCTGGTATGTCATATTATAATAGAGACAGATCTAGCTGGTCTGTCATATTTTAATAGAGACAGTAGATCTAGCTGGTCTGTCATCTTATAATAGAGACAGTAGATCTAGCTGGTCTGTCATGATATAATAGAGACAGTAGATCTAGCTGGTCTGTCATATTATAATAGAGACAGTAGATCTAGCTGGTCTGTCATATCATAATAGAGACAGTTGATCTAGCTGGTCTGTCATATTATAATAGAGACAGTATATCTAGCTGGTCTGTCATTATATAGTAGAGACAGTAGATCTAGCTGGTCTGTCATAATATAATAGAAACAGTTGATCTAGCTGGTCTGTCATTATATAATAGAGAGAGTAGATCTAGCTGGTCTGTCATATTATAATAGAGACAGTAGATGTAGCTGGTCTGTCATATTATAATAAAGACAGTAGATCTAGCTGGTCTGTCATATAATAAAGACAGTAGATCTAGCTGGTCTGTCATATTATAATAGAGACAGATCTAGCTGGTCTGTCATATTATAATAGAGACAGTAGATCTAGCTGGTCCGTCATATTATAATAAAGACAGTAGATCTAGCTGGTATGTCATATTATAATAGAGACAGATCTAGCTGGTCTGTCATATTTTAATAGAGACAGTAGATCTAGCTGGTCTGTCATCTTATAATAGAGACAGTAGATCTAGCTGGTCTGTCATGATATAATAGAGACAGTAGATCTAGCTGGTCTGTCATATCATAATAGAGACAGTAGATCTAGCTGGTCTGTCATATTACAATAGAGACAGTATATCTAGCTGGTCTGTCATTATATAGTAGAGACAGTAGATCTAGCTGGTCTGTCATAATATAATAGAAACAGTTGATCTAGCTGGTCTGTCATCTTATAATAGAGACAGTAGATCTAGCTGGTCTGTCATGATAAAATAGAGACAGTAGATATAGCTGGTCTGTCATATTATAATAGAGACAGTAGGTCTAGCTGGTCTGTCATATTATAATAGAGACAGTAGATCTAGCTGGTCTGTCATATAATAATAGAGACAGTAGATGTAGCTGGTCTGTCATATTATAATAGAGACAGTAGATCTAGCTGGTCTGTCATATTATAATGGAGACAGTAGGTCTAGCTGGTCTGTTATATTATAATAGAGACAGTAGATGTAGCTGGTCCGTCATATTATAATAAAGACAGTAGATCTCGCTGGTCTGTCATAATATAACAGAAACCGTTGATATAGCTGGTCTGTCATATTATAATAGAGACAGTAGATCTAGCTGGTCTGTCATAATCTAATAGAGACAGTAGATCTAGCTTGTCTCTCATAATACAATGGAGACAGTAGATCTAGCTGGTCTGTCATATTATAATAGAGAGAGTAGATCTAGCTGGTCTGTCATAATATAATAGAAACTGTTGATCTAGCTGGTCTGTCATAAAATAATAGAGACAGTAGATGTAGCTGGTCTGTCATATTTTAATAGAGACAGTAGATCTAGCTGGTCTGTCATAATATAATAGAGACAGTAGATCTAGGTCGTCTGTCATATTCTAATAGAGACAGTAGATCTAGCTGGTCTGTCATATCATAATAGAGACAGTTGATCTAGCTGGTCTGTCATAGTACAATAGAGACAGTATATCTAGCTAGTCTGTCATAATATAATAGAAACAGTTGATCTAGCTGGTCTGTCATTATATAATAGAGACAGTAGATCTAGCTGGTCTGTCATAGTATAATAGAGACAATAGATCTAGCTGGTCTGTCATATTATAATAAAGACATTAGATCTAGCTGGTGTGTCATAATATAATAGAGACAGTAGATCTAGCTGGTCTGTCATATTATCATAGAGACAGTAGATCTAGCTGGTCTGTCATGTTATAATAGAGACAGTAGATCTAGCTGGTCTGTCATAATATAATGGAAAAGGTAGATCTAGCTGGTCTGTCATAATGTAATAGAGACAGTAGATCTAGCTGGTCTGTCATATTATAATAAAGACAGTAGATCTAGCTGGTCTGTCATATAATAAAGACAGTAGATCTAGCTGGTCTGTCATATTATAATAGAGACAGATCTAGCTGGTCTGTCATATTATAATAGAGACAGTAGATCTAGCTGGTCCGTCATATTATAAAAAGACAGTAGATCTAGCTGGTATGTCATATTATAATAGAGACAGATCTAGCTGGTCTGTCATATTTTAATAGAGACAGTAGATCTAGCTGGTCTGTCATCTTATAATAGAGACAGTAGATCTAGCTGGTCTGTCATGATATAATAGAGACAGTAGATCTAGCTGGTCTGTCATATCATAATAGAGACAGTAGATCTAGCTGGTCTGTCATTATATAATAGAGACAGTAGATCTAGCTGGTCTGTCATATCATAATAGAGACAGTAGATCTAGCTGGTCTGTCATCGTACAATAGAGACAGTATATCTAGCTGGTCTGTCATTATATAGTAGAGACAGTAGATCTAGCTGGTCTGTCATAATATAATAGAAACTGTTGATCTAGCTGGTCTGTCATAAAATAATAGAGACAGCAGAACTAGCTGGTCCGTCATATTATAATAAAGACAGTAGATCTAGCTGGTATGTCATATTATAATAGAGACAGATCTAGCTGGTCTGTCATATTTTAATAGAGACAGTAGATCTAGCTGGTCTGTCATCTTATAATAGAGACAGTAGATCTAGCTGGTCTGTCATGATATAATAGACACAGTAGATCTAGCTGGTCTGTCATATCATAATAGAGACAGTAGATCTAGCTGGTCTGTCATATCATAATAGAGACAGTTGATCTAGCTGGTCTGTCATCGTACAATAGAGACAGTATATCTAGCTGGTCTGTATCATTATATAGTAGAGACAGTAGATCTAGCTGGTCTGTCATAATATAATAGAAACAGTAGATCTAGCTGGTCTGTCATTATATAATAGAGAGAGTAGATCTAGCTGGTCCGTCATATTATAATAGAGACAGTAGATGTAGCTGGTCTGTCATATTATAATAAAGACAGTAGATCTAGCTGGTCTGTCATATAATAAAGACAGTAGATCTAGCTGGTCTGTCATATTATAATAGAGACAGATCTAGCTGGTCTGTCATATTATAATAGAGACAGTAGATCTAGCTGGTCCGTCATATTATAATAAAGACAGTAGATCTAGCTGGTATGTCATATTATAATAGAGACAGTAGATCTAGCTGGTCTGTCATATTTATAATAGAGACAGTAGATCTAGCTGGTCTGTCATCTTATAATAGAGACAGTAGATCTAGCTGGTCTGTCATGATATAATAGAGACAGTAGATCTAGCTGGTCTGTCATATCATAATAGAGACAGTATATCTAGCTGGTCTGTCATTATATAATAGAGACAGTAGATCTAGCTGGTCTGTCATAATATAATAGAAACAGTTGATCTAGCTGGTCTGTCATATATAATAGAGACAGTAGATCTAGCTGGTCTGTCATTATATAATAGAGACAGTAGATCTAGCTGGTCTGTCTTATATAATAGAGACAGTAGATCTAGCTGGTCTGTCATATTATAATAGAGACAGTAGATCTAGCTGGTCTGTCATATATAATAGAGACAGTAGATCTAGCTGGTCTGTCATATTATAATAGAGACAGTAGATCTAGCTGGTCTGTCATATTATAATAGAGACAGTAGATCTAGCTGGTCTGTCATATTATAATAGAGACAGTAGATCTAGCTGGTATGTCATATTATAATACAGACAGTAGATCTAGCTGGTCTGTCATTATATAATAGAGACAGTAGATCTAGCTGGTCTGTCATATTATAATAGAGACAGTAGATCTAGCTGGTCTGTCATAATATAATAGAGACAGTAGATCTAGCTGGTCTGTCATAATATAATAGAGACAGTAGATCTAGCTGGTCTGTCATATTATAATAGAGACAGTAGATCTAGCTGGTCTGTCATAATATAATAGAGACAGTAGATCTAGCTGGTCTGTCATAATATAATAGAGACAGTAGATCTAGCTGGTCTGTCATATTATAATAGAGACAGTAGATCTAGCTGGTCTGTCATCTTATAATAGAGACAGTAGATCTAGCTGGTCTGTCTCAATATAATAGAGGCAGTAGATCTAGCTGGTCTGTCATATATAATAGAGACAGTAGATCTAGCTGGTCTGTCATATATAATAGAGACAGTAGATCTAGCTGGTCTGTCATATTATAATGGAGACAGTAGATCTAGCTGGTCTGTCATAATATAATAGAGACAGTAGATCAAGCTGGTCTGTCATATTAAAATAGAGACAGTATATCTAGCTGGTCTGTCATATTATAATAGAGACAGTAGGTCTAGCTGGTCTGTCATATTATAATAGAGACAGTAGATCTAGCTGGTCTGTCATATTATAATAAAGACAGTAGATCTAGCTGGTCTGTCATAATATAATAGAGACAGTAGATCTTGCTGGTCTGTCATATTATAATAGAGACAGTAGATCTAGCTGGTCTGTCATATTATAATAGAGACAGTAGATCTAGCTGGTCTGTCATATTATAATAGAGACAGTAGATCTAGCTGGTCTGTCATATTATAATAGAGACAGTAGATCTAGCTGGTCTGTCATATATAATAGAAACTGTTGATCTAGCTGGTCTGTCATAAAATAATAGAGACAGTAGATCTAGCTGGTCTGTCATATTATAATAGAGACAGTAGATCTAGCTGGTCTGTCATATTATAATAGAGACAGTAGATCTAGCTGGTCTGTCATGATATAATAGAAACAGTAGATCTAGCTGGTCTGTCATATTATAATAGAGACAGTAGATCTAGCTGGTCTGTCATTATATAATAGAGACAGTAGATCTAGCTGGTCTGTCATATTATAATAGAGACAGTAGATCTAGCTGGTCTGTCATTATATAATAGAGACAGTAGATCTAGCTGGTCTGTCATATTATAATAGAGACAGTAGATCTAGCTGGTCTGTCATATTATAATAGAGACAGTAGATCTAGCTGGTCTGTCATAATATAATAGAGACAGTAGATCTAGCTGGTCTGTCATATTATAATAGAGACAGTAGATCTAGCTGGTCTGTCATATTATAATAGAGACAGTAGATCTAGCTGGTCTGTCATATTATAATAGAGAGTAGATCTAGCTGGTCTGTCATATTATAATAGAGACAGTAGATGTAGCTGGTCTGTCATATTATAATAAAGACAGTAGATCTAGCTGGTCTGTCATATAATAAAGACAGTAGATCTAGCTGGTCTGTCATATTATAATAGAGACAGATCTAGCTGGTCTGTCATATTATAATAGAGACAGTAGATCTAGCTGGTCCGTCATATTATAAAAAGACAGTAGATCTAGCTGGTATGTCATATTATAATAGAGACAGATCTAGCTGGTCTGTCATATTTTAATAGAGACAGTAGATCTAGCTGGTCTGTCACCTTATAATAGAGACAGTAGATCTAGCTGGTCTGTCATGATATAATAGAGACAGTAGATCTAGCTGGTCTGTCATATCATAATAGAGACAGTAGATCTAGCTGGTCTGTCATATCATAATAGAGACAGTTGATCTAGCTGGTCTGTCATATATAATAGAGACAGTATATCTAGCTGGTCTGTCATTATATAATAGAGACAGTAGATCTAGCTGGTCTGTCATAATATAATAGAAACAGTTGATCTAGCTGGTCTGTCATTATATAATAGAGAGAGTAGATCTAGCTGGTCTGTCATATTATAATAGAGACAGTAGATGTAGCTGGTCTGTCATATTATAATAAAGACAGTAGATCTAGCTGGTCTGTCATATATAATAAAGACAGTAGATCTTGCTGGTCTGTCATATTATAATAGAGACAGATCTAGCTGGTCTGTCATATTATAATAGAGACAGTAGATCTAGCTGGTCCGTCATATTATAATAAAGACAGTAGATCTAGCTGGTATGTCATATTATAATAGAGACAGATCTAGCTGGTCTGTCATATTTTAATAGAGACAGTAGATCTAGCTGGTCTGTCATCTTATAATAGAGACAGTAGATCTAGCTGGTCTGTCATGATATAATAGAGACAGTAGATCTAGCTGGTCTGTCATATCATAATAGAGACAGTAGATCTAGCTGGTCTGTCATATCATAATAGAGACAGTAGATCTAGCTGGTCTGTCATATCATAATAGAGACAGTTGATCTAGCTGGTCTGTCATATCATAATAGAGACAGTAGATCTAGCTGGTCTGTCATATCATAATAGAGACAGTAGATCTAGCTGGTCTGTCATATCATAATAGAGACAGTTGATCTAGCTGGTCTGTCATCGTACAATAGAGACTGTATATCTAGCTGGTCTGTCATTATATAGTAGAGACAGTAGATCTAGCTGGTCTGTCATAATATAATAGAAACAGTTGATCTAGCTGGTCTGTCATTATATAATAGAGACAGTTTATCTAGCTGGTCTGTCATAGTATAATAGAGACAATAGATCTAGCTGGTCTGTCATATTATAATAAAGACAGTAGATCTAGCTGGTCTGTCATAATATAATAGAGAGTAGATCTAGCTGGTCTGTCATATTATCATAGAGACAGTAGATCTAGCTGGTCTGTCATTTTATAATAGAGACAGTAGATCTAGCTGGTCTGTCATATTATAATAGAGAGAGTAGATCTAGCTGGTCTGTCATATTATAATAGAGACAATAGATCTAGCTGGTCTGTCATATTATAATAAAGACAGTAGATCTAGCTGGTCTGTCATAATATAATAGAGAGTAGATCTAGCTGGTCTGTCATATTATCATAGAGACAGTAGATCTAGCTGGTCTGTCATTTTATAATAGAGACAGTAGATCTAGCTGGTCTGTCATATTATAATAGAGAGAGTAGATCTAGCTGGTCCGTCATATTATAATAGAGACAGTAGATGTAGCTGGTCTGTCATATTATAATAGAGACAGTAGATCTAGCTGGTCCGTCATATTATAATAAAGACAGTATATCTAGCTGGTATGTCATATTATAATAGAGACAGATCTAGCTGGTCTGTCATTTTATAATAGAGACAGTAGATCTAGCTGGTCTGTCATATTATAATAGAGACAGTAGATATAGCTGGTCCATCATATTATATATTGACAGTAGATCTAGCTGGTCTGTCATAATATAATAGAGACAGTAGATCTAGCTGGTCTCTCATAATACAATAGAGACAGTAGATCTAGCTGGTCTCTCATAATATAATAGAGACAGTAGATCTAGCTGGTCTGTCATATTATAATAGAGACAGTAGATCTAGCTGGTCTGTCATCTTATAATAGAGACAGTAGATCTAGCTGGTATGTCATGATATAATAGAGACAGTAGATCTAGCTGGTCTGTCATATCATAATAGAGACAGTTGATCTAGCTGGTCTGTCATAGTACAATAGAGACAGTATATCTAGCTGGTCTGTCATTATATAGTAGAGACAGTAGATCTAGCTGGTCCGTCATGTTATAATATTGACAGTAGATCTAGCTGGTCTGTCATATTATAATAGAGACAGTAGATCTAGCTGGTCTGTCATATTATAATAGAGACAGTAGATCTAGCTGGTCTGTCATATTATAATAGAGACAGTAGATCTAGCTGGTCTGTCATCTTATAATAGAGACAGTAGATATAGCTGGTCTGTCATGATATAATAGAGACAGTAGATCTAGCTGGTCTGTCATATTATAATAGAGAGAGTTGATCTAGCTGGTCTGTCATAATATAATAGAGACAGTAGATCTAGCTGGTCTGTCATATTATAATAAAGACAGTAGATCTAGCTGGTATGTCATATTATAATAGAGACAGATCTAGCTGGTCTGTCATATTATAATAGAGACAGTAGATCTAGCTGGTCTGTCATATTATAACAGAGACAGTAGATCTAGCTGGTCCGTCATATTATAATATTGACAGTAGATCTAGCTGGTCTGTCATAATACAATGGAGACAGTAGATCTAGCTGGTCTGTCATATTATAATAGAGAGAGTAGATCTAGCTGGTCTGTCATATTATAATAGAGACAGTAGATCTAGCTGGTCTGTCATAATATAATAGAAACTGTTGATCTAGCTGGTCTGTCATAAAATAATAGAGACAGCAGATCTAGCTGGTCTGTCATATTATAATAGAGACAGTAGGTCTAGCTGGTCTGTCATATTATAATAGTGACAGTAGATCTAGCTGGTCTGTCATATAATAATAGAGACAGTAGATATAGCTGGTCTGTCATATTATAATAGAGACAGTAGGTCTAGCTGGTCTGTCATTTTATAATAGAGACAGTAGATCTAGCTGGTCTGTCATATTATAATAGAGACAGTAGATATAGCTGGTCCATCATATTATAATATTGACAGTAGATCTAGCTGGTCTGTCATAATATAATAGAGACAGTAGATCTAGCTGGTCTCTCATAATACAATAGAGACAGTAGATCTAGCTGGTCTCTCATAATACAATAGAGACAGTAGATCTAGCTGGTCTGTCATATTATAATAGAGACAGTAGATCTAGCTGGTCTGTCATCTTATAATAGAGACAGTAGATCTAGCTGGTCTGTCATGATATAATAGAGACAGTAGATCTAGCTGGTCTGTCATATCATAATAGAGACAGTTGATCTAGCTGGTCTGTCATAGTACAATAGAGACAGTATATCTAGCTGGTCTGTCATTATATAGTAGAGACAGTAGATCTAGCTGGTCCTGTCATGTTATAATATTGACAGTAGATCTAGCTGGTCTGTCATATTATAATAGAGACAGTAGATCTAGCTGGTCTGTCATATTATAATAGAGACAGTAGATCTAGCTGGTCTGTCATATTATAATAGAGACAGTAGATCTAGCTGGTCTGTCATAATACAATAGAGACAGTAGATATAGCTGGTCTGTCATGATATAATAGAGACAGTAGATCTAGCTGGTCTGTCATATTATAATAGAGAGAGTTGATCTAGCTGGTCTGTCATAATATAATAGAGACAGTAGATCTAGCTGGTCTGTCATATTATAATAAAGACAGTAGATCTAGCTGGTATGTCATATTATAATAGAGACAGATCTAGCTGGTCTGTCATATTATAATAGAGACAGTAGATCTAGCTGGTCTGTCATATTATAACAGAGACAGTAGATCTAGCTGGTCCGTCATATTATAATATTGACAGTAGATCTAGCTGGTCTGTCATAATACAATGGAGACAGTAGATCTAGCTGGTCTGTCATATTATAATAGAGACAGTAGATCTAGCTGGTCTGTCATATTATAATAGAGACAGTAGATCTAGCTGGTCTGTCATAATATAATAGAAACTGTTGATCTAGCTGGTCTGTCATAAAATAATAGAGACAGCAGATCTAGCTGGTCTGTCATATTATAATAGAGACAGTAGGTCTAGCTGGTCTGTCATATTATAATAGTGACAGTAGATCTAGCTGGTCTGTCATATAATAATAGAGACAGTAGATCTAGCTGGTCTGTCATATTATAATAGAGACAGTAGGTCTAGCTGGTCTGTCATATTATAATAGAGACAGTAGATCTAGCTGGTCTGTCATATATAATAGAGACAGTAGATCTAGCTGGTCTGTCATAATATAATAGAAACTGTTGATCTAGCTGGTCTGTCATTAAATAATAGAGACAGTAGATGTAGCTGGTCTGTCATATTATAATAGAGACAGTAGATCTAGCTGGTCTGTCATCAATATAATAGAGACAGTAGATCTAGCTGGTCTGTCATATATAATAGAGACAGTAGATCTAGCTGGTCTGTCATATATAATAGAGACAGTTGATCTAGCTGGTCTGTCATAGTATAATAGAGACAGTAGATCTAGCTGGTCTGTCATATTATAATAGAGACAGTAGATCTAGCTGGTCTGTCATAATATAATAAAGACAGTAGATCTAGCTGGTCTGTCATATTATAATAGAGACAGTAGATCTAGCTGGTCTGTCATATTATAATAGAGACAGTAGATCTAGCTGGTCTGTCATATTATAATAGAGTAGATCTAGCTGGTCTGTCATATTATAATAGAGAGAGTAGATCTAGCTGGTCCGTCATATTATAATAGAGACAGTAGATGTAGTTGGTCTGTCATATTATAATAAAGACAGTAGATCTAGCTGGTCTGTCATATAATAAAGACAGTAGATCTAGCTGGTCTGTCATATTATAATAGAGACAGATCTAGCTGGTCTGTCATATTATAATAGAGACAGTAGATCTAGCTGGTCCGTCATATTATAATAAAGACAGTAGATCTAGCTGGTATGTCATATTATAATAGAGACAGATCTAGCTGGTCTGTCATATTTTAATAGAGACAGTAGATCTAGCTGGTCTGTCATCTTATAATAGAGACAGTAGATCTAGCTGGTCTGTCATGATATAATAGAGACAGTAGATCTAGCTGGTCTGTCATATCATAATAGAGACAGTAGATCTAGCTGGTCTGTCATATCATAATAGAGACAGTAGATCTAGCTGGTCTGTCATATCATAATAGAGACAGTTGATCTAGCTGGTCTGTCATCGTACAATAGAGACAGTATATCTAGCTGGTCTGTCATTATATAGTAGAGACAGTAGATCTAGCTGGTCTGTCATAATATAATAGAAACAGTTGATCTAGCTGGTCTGTCATTATATAATAGAGAGAGTAGATCTAGCTGGTCCGTCATTATATAATAGAGAGAGTAGATCTAGCTGGTCCGTCATATTATAATAGAGACAGTAGATGTAGCTGGTCTGTCATATTATAATAAAGACAGTAGATCTAGCTGGTCTGTCATATAATAAAGACAGTAGATCTAGCTGGTCTGTCATATTATAATAGAGACAGATCTAGCTGGTCTGTCATATTATAATAGAGACAGTAGATCTAGCTGGTCTGTCATATTATAATAAAGACAGTAGATCTAGCTGGTATGTCATATTATAATAGAGACAGATCTAGCTGGTCTGTCATATTATAATAGAGACAATAGATCTAGCTGGTCTGTCATATTATAGTAGAGACAGTAGATCTAGCTGGTCTGTCATGATATAATAGAGACAGTAGATCTAGCTGGTCTGTCATATCATAATAGAGACAGTAGATCTAGCTGGTCTGTCATAATATAATAGAGACAGTAGATCTAGCTGGTCTGTCATAATATAATAGAAACAGTTGATCTAGCTGGTCTGTCATTATATAATAGAGTAGATCTAGCTGGTCCGTCATTATATAATAGAGAGAGTAGATCTAGCTGGTCCGTCATATTATAATAGAGACAGTAGATGTAGCTGGTCTGTCATATTATAATAAAGACAGTAGATCTAGCTGGTCTGTCATATAATAAAGACAGTAGATCTAGCTGGTCTGTCATATTATAATAGAGACAGATCTAGCTGGTCCGTCATATTATAATAAAGACAGTAGATCTAGCTGGTATGTCATATTATAATAGAGACAGATCTAGCTGGTCTGTCATATTTTAATAGAGACAGTAGATCTAGCTGGTCTGTCATCTTATAATAGAGACAGTAGATCTAGCTGGTCTGTCATGATATAATAGAGACAGTAGATCTAGCTGGTCTGTCATATCATAATAGAGACAGTAGATCTAGCTGGTCTGTCATATCATAATAGAGACAGTAGATCTAGCTGGTCTGTCATATCATAATAGAGACAGTTGATCTAGCTGGTCTGTCATCGTACAATAGAGACAGTATATCTAGCTGGTCTGTCATTATATAGTAGAGACAGTAGATCTAGCTGGTCTGTCATAATATAATAGAAACAGTTGATCTAGCTGGTCTGTCATTATATAATAGAGACAGTTTATCTAGCTGGTCTGTCATAGTATAATAGAGACAATAGATCTAGCTGGTCTGTCTTATTATAATAAAGACAGTAGATCTAGCTGGTCTGTCATAATATAATAGAGACAGTAGATCTAGCTGGTCTGTCATATTATCATAGAGACAGTAGATCTAGCTGGTCTGTCATATTATAATAGAGACAGTAGATCTAGCTGGTCTGTCATATTATAATAGAGAGAGTAGATCTAGCTGGTCCGTCATATTATAATAAAGACAGTATATCTAGCTGGTATGTCATATTATAATAGAGACAGATCTAGCTGGTCTGTCATTTATAATAGAGACAGTAGATCTAGCTGGTCTGTCATATTATAATAGAGACAGTAGATCTAGCTGGTCCGTCATATTATAATATTGACAGTAGATCTAGCTGGTCTGTCATAATATAATAGAGACAGTAGATCTAGCTGGTCTCTCATAATACAATAGAGACAGTAGATCTAGCTGGTCTCTCATAATACAATAGAGACAGTAGATCTAGCTGGTCTGTCATATTATAATAGAGACAGTAGATCTAGCTGGTCTGTCATCTTATAATAGAGACAGTAGATCTAGCTGGTCTGTCATGATATAATAGAGACAGTAGATCTAGCTGGTCTGTCATATCATAATAGAGACAGTTGATCTAGCTGGTCTGTCATAGTACAATAGAGACAGTATATCTAGCTGGTCTGTCATTATATAGTAGAGACAGTAGATCTAGCTGGTCCGTCATATTATAATATTGACAGTAGATCTAGATGGTCTGTCATATTATAATAGAGAGTAGATCTAGCTGGTCTGTCATATTATAATAGAGACAGTAGATCTAGCTGGTCTGTCATAATATAATAGAAACTGTTGATCTAGCTGGTCTGTCATAAAATAATAGAGACAGCAGATCTAGCTGGTCTGTCATATTATAATAGTGACAGTAGATCTAGGCGGTCTGTCATATAATAATAGAGACAGTAGATATAGCTGGTCTGTCATATTATAATAGAGACAGTAGGTCTAGCTGGTCTGTCATATTATAATAGAGACAGTAGATCTAGCTGGTCTGTCATATAATAATAGAGACAGTAGATCTAGCTGGTCTGTCATATTATAATAGAGACAGTAGATCTAGCTGGTCTGTCATATTATAATAGAGACAGTAGATCTAGCTGGTCCGTCATATTATAATAAAGACAGTAGATCTCGCTGGTCTGTCATAATATAATAGAAAC
This sequence comes from Oncorhynchus tshawytscha, assembly GCF_018296145.1. NCBI lineage: Eukaryota > Metazoa > Chordata > Actinopteri > Salmoniformes > Salmonidae > Oncorhynchus > Oncorhynchus tshawytscha. The sequence continues at coordinate 98,955 of NW_024609589.1, forward strand.
CTTTGATATAGCTGGTCTGTCATATTATAATAGAGACAGTAGATCTAGCTGGTCTGTCATAATCTAATAGAGACAGTAGATCTAGCTTGTCTCTCATAATACAATGGAGACAGTAGATCTAGCTGGTCTGTCATATTATAATAGAGAGAGTAGATCTAGCTGGTCTGTCATATTATAATAGAGACAGTAGATCTAGCTGGTCTGTCATATAATAATAGAGACAGTAGATCTAGCTGGTCTGTCATAATATAATAGAGACAGTAGATCTAGCTGGTCTGTCATATTATCATAGAGACAGTAGATCTAGCTGGTCTGTCATATTATAATAGAGACAGTAGATCTAGCTGGTCTGTCATATTATAATAGAGACAGTAGATCTAGCTGGTCCGTCATATTATAATAGAGACAGTAGATGTAGTTGGTCTGTCATATTATAATAAAGACAGTAGATCTAGCTGGTCTGTCATATAATAAAGACAGTAGATCTAGCTGGTCTGTCATATTATAATAGAGACAGATCTAGCTGGTCTGTCATATTATAATAGAGACAGTAGATCTAGCTGGTCCGTCATATTATAATAAAGACAGTAGATCTAGCTGGTATGTCATATTATAATAGAGACAGATCTAGCTGGTCTGTCATATTTTAATAGAGACAGTAGATCTAGCTGGTCTGTCATCTTATAATAGAGACAGTAGATCTAGCTGGTCTGTCATGATATAATAGAGACAGTAGATCTAGCTGGTCTGTCATATCATAATAGAGACAGTAGATCTAGCTGGTCTGTCATATCATAATAGAGACAGTAGATCTAGCTGGTCTGTCATATCATAATAGAGACAGTTGATCTAGCTGGTCTGTCATCGTACAATAGAGACAGTATATCTAGCTGGTCTGTCATTATATAGTAGAGACAGTAGATCTAGCTGGTCTGTCATGATATAATAGAGACAGTAGATCTAGCTGGTCTGTCATATCATAATAGAGACAGTAGATCTAGCTGGTCTGTCATATCATAATAGAGACAGTAGATCTAGCTGGTCTGTCATAATATAATAGAAACAGTAGATCTAGCTGGTCTGTCATATTATAATAGAGACAGTTGATCTAGCTGGTCTGTCATCGTACAATAGAGACAGTATATCTAGCTGGTCTGTCATTATATAGTAGAGACAGTAGATCTAGCTGGTCTGTCATAATATAATAGAAACAGTTGATCTAGCTGGTCTGTCATTATATAATAGAGACAGTTTATCTAGCTGGTCTGTCATAGTATAATAGAGACAATAGATCTAGCTGGTCTGTCTTATTATAATAAAGACAGTAGATCTAGCTGGTCTGTCATAATATAATAGAGACAGTAGATCTAGCTGGTCTGTCATATTATAATAGAGACAGTAGATCTAGCTGGTCTGTCATATTATAATAGAGACAGTAGATCTAGCTGGTCTGTCATATTATAATAGAGACAGTAGATCTAGCTGGTCTGTCATATTATAATAAAGACAGTATATCTAGCTGGTATGTCATATTATAATAGAGACAGATCTAGCTGGTCTGTCATTTTATAATAGAGACAGTAGATCTAGCTGGTCTGTCATATTATAATAGAGACAGTAGATCTAGCTGGTCCGTCATATTATAATATTGACAGTAGATCTAGCTGGTCTGTCATAATATAATAGAGACAGTAGATCTAGCTGGTCTCTCATAATACAATAGAGACAGTAGATCTAGCTGGTCTGTCATAATACAATAGAGACAGTAGATCTAGCTGGTCTGTCATATTATAATAGAGACAGTAGATCTAGCTGGTCTGTCATCTTATAATAGAGACAGTAGATCTAGCTGGTCTGTCATGATATAATAGAGACAGTAGATCTAGCTGGTCTGTCATATCATAATAGAGACAGTTGATCTAGCTGGTCTGTCATAGTACAATAGAGACAGTATATCTAGCTGGTCTGTCATTATATAGTAGAGACAGTAGATCTAGCTGGTCCGTCATATTATAATATTGACAGTAGATCTAGATGGTCTGTCATATTATAATAGAGACAGTAGATCTAGCTGGTCTGTCATATTATAATAGAGACAGTAGATCTAGCTGGTCTGTCATAATATAATAGAAACTGTTGATCTAGCTGGTCTGTCATAAAATAATAGAGACAGCAGATCTAGCTGGTCTGTCATATTATAATAGTGACAGTAGATCTAGCGGTCTGTCATATAATAATAGAGACAGTAGATATAGCTGGTCTGTCATATTATAATAGAGACAGTAGGTCTAGCTGGTCTGTCATATTATAATAGAGACAGTAGATCTAGCTGGTCTGTCATATAATAATAGAGACAGTAGATCTAGCTGGTCTGTCATATTATAATAGAGACAGTAGATCTAGCTGGTCTGTCATATTATAATAGAGACAGTAGATCTAGCTGGTCCGTCATATTATAATAAAGACAGTAGATCTCGCTGGTCTGTCATAATATAATAGAAACCTTTGATATAGCTGGTCTGTCATATTATAATAGAGACAGTAGATCTAGCTGGTCTGTCATAATCTAATAGAGACAGTAGATCTAGCTTGTCTCTCATAATACAATGGAGACAGTAGATCTAGCTGGTCTGTCATATTATAATAGAGAGAGTAGATCTAGCTGGTCTGTCATATTATAATAGAGACAGTAGATCTAGCTGGTCTGTCATATAATAATAGAGACAGTAGATCTAGCTGGTCTGTCATAATATAATAGAGACAGTAGATCTAGCTGGTCTGTCATATTATCATAGAGACAGTAGATCTAGCTGGTCTGTCATATTATAATAGAGACAGTAGATCTAGCTGGTCTGTCATATTATAATAGACAGTAGATCTAGCTGGTCCGTCATATTATAATAGAGACAGTAGATCTAGCTGGTCTGTCATATTATAATAAAGACAGTAGATCTAGCTGGTCTGTCATATAATAAAGACAGTAGATCTAGCTGGTCTGTCATATTATAATAGAGACAGATCTAGCTGGTCTGTCATATTATAATAGAGACAGTAGATCTAGCTGGTCCGTCATATTATAATAAAGACAGTAGATCTAGCTGGTATGTCATATTATAATAGAGACAGATCTAGCTGGTCTGTCATATTTTAATAGAGACAGTAGATCTAGCTGGTCTGTCATCTTATAATAGAGACAGTAGATCTAGCTGGTCTGTCATGATATAATAGAGACAGTAGATCTAGCTGGTCTGTCATATCATAATAGAGACAGTAGATCTAGCTGGTCTGTCATATTATAATAGAGACAGTAGATCTAGCTGGTCTGTCATATTATAATAGAGACAGTTGATCTAGCTGGTCTGTCATCGTACAATAGAGACAGTATATCTAGCTGGTCTGTCATTATATAATAGAGACAGTAGATCTAGCTGGTCTGTCATGATATAATAGAGACAGTAGATCTAGCTGGTCTGTCATATTATAATAGAGACAGTAGATCTAGCTGGTCTGTCATATCATAATAGAGACAGTAGATCTAGCTGGTCTGTCATAATATAATAGAAACAGTTGATCTAGCTGGTCTGTCATTATATAATAGAGACAGTAGATCTAGCTGGTCCGTCATTATATAATAGAGACAGTAGATCTAGCTGGTCCGTCATATTATAATAGAGACAGTAGATGTAGCTGGTCTGTCATATTATAATAAAGACAGTAGATCTAGCTGGTCTGTCATATAATAAAGACAGTAGATCTAGCTGGTCTGTCATATTATAATAGAGACAGATCTAGCTGGTCCGTCATATTATAATAAAGACAGTAGATCTAGCTGGTATGTCATATTATAATAGAGACAGATCTAGCTGGTCTGTCATATTTTAATAGAGACAGTAGATCTAGCTGGTCTGTCATCTTATAATAGAGACAGTAGATCTAGCTGGTCTGTTATGATATAATAGAGACAGTAGATCTAGCTGGTCTGTCATATCATAATAGAGACAGTAGATCTAGCTGGTCTGTCATATCATAATAGAGACAGTAGATCTAGCTGGTCTGTCATATCATAATAGAGACAGTTGATCTAGCTGGTCTGTCATCGTACAATAGAGACAGTATATCTAGCTGGTCTGTCATTATATAGTAGAGACAGTAGATCTAGCTGGTCTGTAGATCTAGCTGGTCTGTCATAATATAATAGAAACAGTTGATCTAGCTGGTCTGTCATTATATAATAGAGACAGTTTATCTAGCTGGTCTGTCATAGTATAATAGAGACAATAGATCTAGCTGGTCTGTCTTATTATAATAAAGACAGTAGATCTAGCTGGTCTGTCATAATATAATAGAGACAGTAGATCTAGCTGGTCTGTCATATTATCATAGAGACAGTAGATCTAGCTGGTCTGTCATATTATAATAGAGACAGTAGATCTAGCTGGTCTGTCATATTATAATAGAGAGAGTAGATCTAGCTGGTCCGTCATATTATAATAAAGACAGTATATCTAGCTGGTATGTCATATTATAATAGAGACAGATCTAGCTGGTCTGTCATTTCATAATAGAGACAGTAGATATAGCTGGTCTGTCATATTATAATAGAGACAGTAGATCTAGCTGGTCCGTCATATTATAATATTGACAGTAGATCTAGCTGGTCTGTCATAATATAATAGAGACAGTAGATCTAGCTGGTCTCTCATAATACAATAGAGACAGTAGATCTAGCTGGTCTCTCATATACAATAGAGACAGTAGATCTAGCTGGTCTGTCATATTATAATAGAGACAGTAGATCTAGCTGGTCTGTCATCTTATAATAGAGACAGTAGATCTAGCTGGTCTGTCATGATATAATAGAGACAGTAGATCTAGCTGGTCTGTCATATCATAATAGAGACAGTTGATCTAGCTGGTCTGTCATAAAATAATAGAGACAGTAGATGTAGCTGGTCTGTCATATTTTAATAGAGACAGTAGATCTAGCTGGTCCGTCATATTATAATAAAGACAGTAGATCTAGCTGGTATGTCATATTATAATAGAGACAGATCTAGCTGGTCTGTCATATTTTAATCGAGACAGTAGATCTAGCTGGTCTGTCATAATATAATAGAGACAGTAGATCTAGCTGGTCTGTCATAAAATAATAGAGACAGTAGATCTAGCTGGTCTGTCATATTATAATAGAGACAGTAGGTCTAGCTGGTCTGTCATATTATAATGGAGACAGTAGATCTAGCTGGTCTGTCATAATACAATAGAGACAGTATATCTAGCTGGTCTGTCATGATATAATAGAGACTGTAGATCTAGCTGGTCTGTCATAATATAATAGAAACAGTTGATCTAGCTGGTCTGTCATTATATAATAGAGACAGTTGATCTAGCTGGTCTGTCATATTATCATAGAGACAGTAGATCTAGCTGGTCTGTCATATTATAATAGAGACAGTAGATCTAGCTGGTCCGTCAAATTATAATAGAGAGCGTAGATCTAGCTGGTCTCTCATATTATAATAGAGACAGTAGATCTAGCTGGTCTGTCATATTATAATAGAGAGAGTAGATCTAGCTGGTCTGTCATATTATAATAGAGACAGTAGATGGTCTGTCATATTATAATAGAGACAGTAGATCTAGCTGGTCTGTCATATTATAATAAAGACAGTATATCTAGCTGGTATATCATATTATAATAGAGACAGATCTAGCTGGTCTGTCATTTTATTATAATAGAGACAGTAGATCTAGCTGGTCTGTCATATTATAATAGAGACAGTAGATCTAGCTGGTCCATCATATTATAATATTGACAGTAGATCTAGCTGGTCTGTCATAATATAATAGAGACAGTAGATCTAGCTGGTCTGTCATATTATAATAGAGACAGTAGATCTAGCTGGTCTGTCATCTTATAATAGAGACAGTAGATCTAGCTGGTCTGTCATGATATAATAGAGACAGTTGATCTAGCTGGTCTGTCATAGTATAATAGAGACAGTATATCTAGCTGGTCTGTCATTATATAGTAGAGACAGTAGATCTAGCTGGTCCGTCATATTATAATAGAGACAGTAGATCTAGCTGGTCTGTCATATTATAATAGAGACAGTAGATCTAGCTGGTCTGTCATAATATAATAGAAACTGTTGATCTAGCTGGTCTGTCATAAAATAATAGAGACAGCAGATCTAGCTGGTCTGTCATATTATAATAGTGACAGTAGATCTAGCTGGTCTGTCATATAATAATAGAGACAGTAGATATAGCTGGTCTGTCATATTATAATAGAGACAGTAGGTCTAGCTGGTCTGTCATATTATAATAGAGACAGTAGATCTAGCTGGTCTGTCATATAATAATAGAGACAGTAGATCTAGCTGGTCTGTCATATTATAATAGAGACAGTAGATCTAGCTGGTCTGTCATATTATAATAAAGACAGTAGATCTCGCTGGTCTGTCATAATATAATAGAAACCTTTGATATAGCTGGTCTGTCATATTATAATAGAGACAGTAGATCTAGCTGGTCTGTCATAATCTAATAGAGACAGTAGATCTAGCTTGTCTCTCATAATACAATGGAGACAGTAGATCTAGCTGGTCTGTCATATTATAATAGAGAGAGTAGATCTAGCTGGTCTGTCATAATATAATAGAAACTGTTGATCTAGCTGGTCTGTCATAAAATAATAGAGACAGTAGATGTAGCTGGTCTGTCATATTTTAATTGAGACAGTAGATCTAGCTGGTCTGTCATATTATAATAGAGACAGTAGATCTAGCTGGTCTGTCATAATCTAATAGAGACAGTAGATCTAGCTTGTCTCTCATAATACAATGGAGACAGTAGATCTAGCTGGTCCATCATATTATGATAGAGACAGTAGATCTAGCTGGTCTGTCATAATATAATAGAAACAGTTGATCTAGCTGGTCTGTCATAATATAATAGAGACAGTAGATCTAGCTGGTCTGTCATATTATAATAGAGAGAGTAGATCTAGCTGGTCCGTCATATTATAATAGAGACAGTAGATGTAGCTGGTCTGTCATATTATAATAAAGACAGTAGATCTAGCTGGTCTGTCATATTATAATAAAGACAGTAGATCTAGCTGGTCTGTCATATTATAATAAAGACAGTAGATCTAGCTGGTCTGTCATATTATAATAGAGACAGATCTAGCTGGTCTGTCATATTATAATAGAGACAGATCTAGCTGGTCTGTCATATTTTAATAGAGAGAGTAGATCTAGCTGGTCCGTCATATTATAATAGAGACAGTAGATCTAGCTGGTCTGTCATATTATAATAAAGACAGTAGATCTAGCTGGTCTGTCATATTATAATAAAGACAGTAGATCTAGCTGGTCTGTCATATTATAATAGAGACAGATCTAGCTGGTCTGTCATATTATAATAGAGACAGTAGATCTAGCTGGTCCGTCATATTATAATAAAGACAGTAGATCTAGCTGGTATGTCATATTATAATAGAGACAGATCTAGCTGGTCTGTCATATTTTAATAGAGAGAGTAGATCTAGCGGGTCTGTCATATCATAATAGAGACAGTAGATCTAGCTGGTCTGTCATATCATAATAGAGACAGTAGATCTAGCTGGTCTGTCATATTATAATAGAGACAGTAGATCTAGCTGGTCTGTCATCTTATAATAGAGACAGTAGATCTAGCTGGTCTGTCATGATATAATAGAGACAGTAGATCTAGCTGGTCTGTCATATCATAATAGAGACAGTTGATCTAGCTGGTCTGTCATAGTACAATAGAGACAGTATATCTAGCTGGTCGGTCATTATATAGTAGAAACAGTTGATCTAGCTGGTCTGTCATAATATAATAGAGACAGTTGATCTAGCTGGTCTGTCATAATATAATAGAGACAGTTTATCTAGCTGGTCTGTCATAGTATAATAGAGACAATAGATCTAGCTGGTCTGTCATATTATAATAAAGACATTAGATCTAGCTGGTGTGTCATAATATAATAGAGACAGTAGATCTAGCTGGTCTGTCATATTATCATAGAGACAGTAGATCTAGCTGGTCTGTCATGTTATAATAGAGACAGTAGATCTAGCTGGTCTGTCACAATATAATAGAGAGAGTAGATCTAGCTGGTCCGTCATATTATAATAGAGACAGTAGATGTAGCTGGTCTGTCATATTATAATAAAGACAGTAGATCTAGCTGGTCTGTCATATTATAATAAAGACAGTAGATCTAGCTGGTCTGTCATATTATAATAGAGACAGATCTAGCTGGTCTGTCATATAATAATAGAGACAGTAGATCTAGCTGGTCCGTCATATTATAATAAAGACAGTAGATCTAGCTGGTATGTCATATTATAAAATAGACAGATCTAGCTGGTCTGTCATATAATAATAGAGATAGTAGATCTAGCTGGTCTGTTATCTTATAATTGAGACAGTAGATCTAGCTGGTCTGTCATGATATAGAGACAGTAGATCTAGCTGGTCTGTCATATCATAATAGAGACAGTAGATCTAGCTGGTCTGTCATATCATAATGGAGACAGTAGATCTAGCTGGTCTGTCATATTATAATAGAGACAGTAGATCTAGCTGGTCTGTCATCTTATAATAGAGACAGTAGATCTAGCTGGTCTGTCATGATATAATAGAGACAGTAGATCTAGCTGGTCTGTCATATCATAAGAGAGACAGTAGATCTAGCTGGTCTGTCATATCATAAGAGAGACAGTTGATCTAGCTGGTCTGTCATAGTACAATAGAGACAGTATATCTAGCTGGTCTGTCATTATATAGTAGAGACAGTAGATCTAGCTGGTCTGTCATAATATGATAGAAACAGTTGATCTAGCTGGTCTGTCATTATATAATAGAGACAATAGATCTAGCTGGTCTGTCATATTATAATAAAGACAGTAGATCTAGCTGGTCTGTCATAATATAAAGAGACAGTAGATCTAGCTGGTCTGTCATATTTTAAGAGAGACAGTAGATCTAGCTGGTCTGTCATCTTATAATAGAGACAGTAGATCTAGCTGGTCTGTCATGATATAATAGAGACAGTAGATCTAGCTGATCTGTCATATCATAATAGAGACAGTAGATCTAGCTGGTCTGTCATAATATAATAGAGACAGTAGATCTTGCTGGTCTGTCATATTATAATAGAGACAGTAGATCTAGCTGGTCTGTCATCTTATAATAGAGACAGTAGATCTAGCTGGTCTGTCATGATATAATAGAGACAGTAGATATAGCTGGTCTGTCATATTATAATAGAGACAGTAGGTCTAGCTGGTCTGTCATATTATAATAGAGACAGTAGATCTAGCTGGTCTGTCATTATATAGTAGAGACAGTAGATCTAGCTGGTCTGTCATAATATAATAGAAACAGTTGATCTAGCTGGTCTGTCATTATATAATAGAGACAGTTTATCTAGCTGGTCTGTCATAGTATAATAGAGACAATAGATCTAGCTGGTCTGTCATATTATAATAAAGACAGTAGATCTAGCTGGTCTGTCATAATATAATAGAGACAGTAGATCTAGCTGGTCTGTCATATTATCATAGAGACAGTAGATCTAGCTGGTCTGTCATATTATAATAGAGACAGTAGATCTAGCTGGTCTGTCACAATATAATAGAGAGTAGATCTAGCTGGTCCGTCATATTATAATAGAGACAGTAGATCTAGCTGGTCTGTCATATTATAATAAAGACAGTAGATCTAGCTGGTCTGTCATATTATAATAAAGACAGTAGATCTAGCTGGTCTGTCATATTATAATAGAGACAGATCTAGCTGGTCTGTCATATAATAATAGAGACAGTAGATCTAGCTGGTCCGTCATATTATAATAAAGACAGTAGATCTAGCTGGTATGTCATATTATAAAATAGACAGATCTAGCTGGTCTGTCATATAATAATAGAGATAGTAGATCTAGCTGGTCTGTTATCTTATAATTGAGACAGTAGATCTAGCTGGTCTGTCATGATATAGAGACAGTAGATCTAGCTGGTCTGTCATATCATAATAGAGACAGTAGATCTAGCTGGTCTGTCATATCATAATGGAGACAGTAGATCTAGCTGGTCTGTCATATTATAATAGAGACAGTAGATCTAGCTGGTCTGTCATCTTATAATAGAGACAGTAGATCTAGCTGGTCTGTCATGATATAATAGAGACAGTAGATCTAGCTGGTCTGTCATATCATAAGAGAGACAGTAGATCTAGCTGGTCTGTCATATCATAAGAGAGACAGTTGATCTAGCTGGTCTGTTATAGTACAATAGAGACAGTATATCTAGCTGGTCTGTCATTATATAGTAGAGACAGTAGATCTAGCTGGTCTGCCATAATATGATAGAAACAGTTGATCTAGCTGGTCTGTCATTATATAATAGAGACAATAGATCTAGCTGGTCTGTCATATTATAATAAAGACAGTAGATCTAGCTGGTCTGTCATAATATAAAAGAGACAGTAGATCTAGCTGGTCTGTCATATTTTAAGAGAGACAGTAGATCTAGCTGGTCCGTCATATTATAATAAAGATAGTAGATCTAGCTGGTCTGTCATAATATAATAGAAACTGTTGATCTAGGTGGTCTGTCATATTATAATAGAGACAGTAGATCTAGCTGGTCTGTCATAATATAATAGAGACAGTAGATCTAGCTGGTCTGTCATAATATAATAGAGACAGTAGATCTAGCTGGTCTCTCATAATACAATAGAGACAGTAGATCTAGCTGGTCTCTCATAAGACAATAGAGACAGTAGATCTAGCTGGTCTGTCATATTATAATAGAGAGAGTAGATCTAGCTGGTCCGTCATATTATAATAGAGACAGTAGATCTAGCTGGTCTGTCATATTATAATAGAGACAGTAGATCTAGCTGGTCTGTCATATATAATACAGACAGTAGATCTAGCTGGTCTGTCATATTATAATAGAGACAGTAGATCTAGCTGGTCTGTCATATTATAATAGAGACCGTAGATCTAGCTGGTATGTCATATTATAATAGAGACAGTAGATCTAGCTGGTCTGTCATATTTTAAGAGAGACAGTAGATCTAGCTGGTCTGTCATATTATAAAAAGACAGTAGATCTAGCTGGTCTGTCATAATATAATAGAGACAGTAGATCTAGCTGGTCTGTCATATTATCATAGAGACAGTAGATCTAGCTGGTCTGTCATACTATAATAGAGACAGTAGATCTAGCTGGTCTGTCATATTATAATAGAGAGAGTAGATCTAGCTGGTCCGTCATATTATAATAGAGACAGTAGATGTAGCTGGTCTGTCATATTATAATAGAGACAGTAGATCTAGCTGGTATGTCATATTATAATAGAGAGAGTAGATCTAGTTGGTATGTCATATTATAATAGAGACAGATCTAGCTGGTCTGTCATTTTATAATAGAGACAGTAGATCTAGCTGGTCTGTCATATTATAATAGAGACAGTAGATCTAGCTGGTCCGTCATATTATAATATTGACAGTAGATCTAGCTGGTCTGTCATAATATAATAGAGACAGTAGATCTAGCTGGTCTCTCATAATATAATAGAGACAGTAGATCTAGCTGGTCTCTCATAATACAATAGAGACAGTAGATCTATCTGGTCTGTCATATTATAATAGAGACAGTAGATCTAGCTGGTCTGTCATCTTATAATAGAGACAGTAGATCTAGCTGGTCTGTCATGATATAATAGAGACAGTAGATCTAGCTGGTGTGTGATATCATAATAGAGACAGTTGATCTAGCTTGTCTGTCATAGTACAATAGAGACAGTATATCTAGCTGGTCTGTCATTATATAGTAGAGACAGTAGATCTAGCTGGTCTGTCATAATATAATAGAGACAGTAGATCTAGCTGGTCTGTCATATTATCATAGAGACAGTAGATCTAGCTGGTCTGTCATATTATAATAGAGACAGTAGATCTAGCTGTTCTGTCACATTATAATAGAGAGAGTAGATCTAGCTGGTCCGTCATATTATAATATAGACAGTAGATCTAGCTGGTCTGTCATATTATAATAGAGACAGATCTAGCTGGTCTGTCATATAATAATAGAGACAGTAGATCTAGCTGGTCCGTCATATTATAATAAAGACAGTAGATCTAGCTGGTATGTCATATTATAAAAATAGACAGATCTAGCTGGTCTGTCATATAATAATAGAGATAGTAGATCTAGTTGGTCTGTTATCTTATAATTGAGACAGTAGATCTAGCTGGTCTGTCATGATATAGAGACAGTAGATCTAGCTGGTCTGTCATATCATAATAGAGACAGTAGATCTAGCTGGTCTGTCATATCATAATGGAGACAGTAGATCTAGCTGGTCTGTCACATTATAATAGAGACAGTAGATCTAGCTGGTCTGTCATCTTATAATAGAGACAGTAGATCTAGCTGGTCTGTCATGATATAATAGAGACAGTAGATCTAGCTGGTCTGTCATATCATAAGAGAGACAGTAGATCTAGCTGGTCTGTCATATCATAAGAGAGACAGTTGATCTAGCTGGTCTGTCATAGTACAATAGAGACAGTATATCTAGCTGGTCTGTCATTATATAGTAGAGACAGTAGATCTAGCTGGTCTGTCATAATATGATAGAAACAGTTGATCTAGCTGGTCTGTCATTATATAATAGAGACAGTTTATCTAGCTGGTCTGTCATATTATAATAGAGACAGTAGATCTAGCTGGTCTGTCATATGATAATAGAGACAGTAGATCTAGCTGGTCTGTCATATTATAATAGAGACAGTAGATCTAGCTGGTCTGTCATATTATAATGGAGACAGTAGGTCTAGCTGGTCTGTCATATTATAATGGAGACAGTAGATCTAGCTGGTCTGTCATATTATAATAGAGAGAGTAGATCTAGCTGGTCCGTCATATTATAATAGAGACAGTAGATGTAGCTGGTCCGTCATATTATAATAGAGACAGTAGATCTAGCTGGTCTGTCATATTATAATAGAGACAGTAGATCTAGCTGGTCTGTCATATTATAATGGAGACAGTAGGTCTAGCTGGTCTGTCATATTATAATAGAGACAGTAGATCTAGCTGGTCTGTCATATTATAATAGAGACAGTAGATCTAGCTGGTCCGTCATATAATAATAGAGAGAGTAGATCTAGCTGGTCTGTCATATTATAATAGAGACAGTAGATCTAGCTGGTCTGTCATAATATAATAGAAACTGTTGATCTAGCTGGTCTGTCATAATATAATAGAAACTGTTGATCTAGCTGGTCTGTCATAAAATAATAGAGACAGCAGATCTAGCTGGTCTGTCATATTATAATAGAGACAATTGATCTAGCTGGTCTGTCATAGTACAATAGAGACAGTATATCTAGCTGGTCTGTCATTATATAGTAGAGACAGTAGATCTAGCTGGTCCGTCATATTATAATATTGACAGTAGATCTAGCTGGTCTGTCATAATACAATGGAGACAGTAGATCTAGCTGGTCTGTCATATTATAATAGAGAGAGTAGATCTAGCTGGTCTGTCATATTATAATAGAGACAGTAGATCTAGCTGGTCTGTCATAATATAATAGAAACTGTTGATCTAGCTGGTCTGTCATAAAATAATAGAGACAGCAGATCTAGCTGGTCTGTCATATTATAATAGAGACAGTAGATCTAGCTGGTCTGTCTCAATATAATAGAGGCAGTAGATGTAGCTGGTCTGTCATATCATAATAGAGACAGTTGATCTAGCTGGTCTGTCATAGTACAATAGAGACAGTATATCTAGCTGGTCTGTCATTATATAGTAGAGACAGTAGATCTAGCTGGTCTGTCATAATATAATAGAGACAGTAGATCTAGCTGGTCTGTCATAATATAATAGAAACTGTTGATCTAGCTGGTCTGTCATAAAATAATAGAGACAGCAGATCTAGCTGGTCTGTCATATTATAATAAAGACAGTAGATCTAGCTGGTCTGTCATAATATAATAGAGACAGTAGATCTACCTGGTCTGTCATATTATCATAGAGACAGTAGATCTAGCTGGTCTGTCATATTATAATAGAGACAGTAGATCTAGCTGGTCTGTCATATTATAATAGAGAGAGTAGATCTAGCTTGTCCGTCATATTATAATAGAGACAGTAGATCTAGCTTGTCTGTCATATTATAATAAAGACAGTAGATCTAGCTGGTCTGTCATATTATAATAGAGAGAGTAGATCTAGCTGGTCTGTCATGATATAATAGACACAGTAGATCTAGCTGGTCTGTCATATCATAATAGAGACAGTAGATGTAGCTGGTCTGTCATATTTTAATAGAGACAGTTGATCTAGCTGGTCTGTCATTATATAATAGAGACAGTTTATCTAGCTGGTCTGTCATAGTATAATAGAGACATTAGATCTAGCTGGTCTGTCATATTATAATAAAGACAGTAGATCTAGCTGGTCTGTCATAATATAATAAAGACAGTAGATCTAGCTGGTCTGTCATAATATAATAGAGAGAGTAGATCTAGCTGGTCTGTCATATTATCATAGAGACAGTAGATCTAGCTGGTCTGTCATATTATAATAGAGACAGTAGATCTAGCTGGTCTGTCATATTATAATAGAGACAGTAGATCTAGCTGGTCCGTCATATTATAATAGAGACAGTAGATGTAGCTGGTCTGTCATATTATAATAGAGACAGTAGATCTAGCTGGTCCGTCATATTATAATAGAGAGAGTAGATCTAGCTGGTATGTCATATTATAATAGAGACAGATCTAGCTGGTCTGTCATTTTATAATAGAGACAGTAGATCTAGCTGGTCTGTCATATTATAATAGAGACAGTAGATCTAGCTGGTCCGTCATATTATAATAGAGACAGTAGATCTAGCTGGTCTGTCATATTATAATAGAGACAGTAGATCTAGCTGGTCCGTCATATTATAATAGAGACAGTAGATCTAGCTGGTATGTCATATTATAATAGAGACAGATCTAGCTGGTCTGTCATTTTATAATAGAGACAGTAGATCTAGCTGGTCTGTCATATTATAATAGAGACAGTAGATCTAGCTGGTCTGTCATATTATAATAGAGACAGTAGATCTAGCTGGTATGTCATATTATAATAGATACATTAGATCTAGCTGGTCTGTCATAATACAATAGAGACAGTAGATCTAGCTGGTTTTTCATAATACAATAGAGAGAGTAGATCTAGCTGGTCTGTCATATTATAATAGAGACAGTAGATCTAGCTGGGCTGTCATATTATAATAGAGACAGTAGATCTAGCTGGTCTGTCATAGTACAATAGAGACAGTAGATCTAGCTGGTCTGTCATTATATAATAGAGACATAGAGACAGTAGATCTAGCTGGTCTGTCATAGTATAATAGAGACAGTATATCTAGCTGGTCTGTCATAGTATAATAGAGACAATAGATCTAGCTGGTCTGTCATATTATAATAAAGACAGTAGATCTAGCTGGTCTGTCATAATATAATAGAGACAGTAGATCTACCTGGTCTGTCATATTATCATAGAGACAGTAGATCTAGCTGGTCTGTCATATTATAAGAGAGACAGTAGATCTAGCTGGTCTGTCATATTATAATAGAGAGAGTAGATCTAGCTGGTCCGTCATATTATAATAGAGACAGTAGATCTAGCTGGTCTGTCATATTATAATAAAGACAGTAGATCTACCTGGTCTGTCATATTATAATAGAGACAGTAGATCTAGCTGGTCTGTCATATTATAATAGAGACAGTAGATCTAGCTGGTCTGTCATATTATAATAGAGACAGTAGATCTAGCTGGTCTGTCATAATATAATAGAAACTGTAGATCTAGCTGGTCTGTCATAATATAATAGAAACTGTTGATCTAGCTGGTCTGTCATAAAATAATAGAGACAGCAGATCTAGCTGGTCTGTCATATTATAATAGAGACAATTGATCTAGCTGGTCTGTCATAGTACAATAGAGACAGTATATCTAGCTGGTCTGTCATTATATAGTAGAGACAGTAGATCTAGCTGGTCTGTCATATTATAATATTGACAGTAGATCTAGCTGGTCTGTCATAATACAATGGAGACAGTAGATCTAGCTGGTCTGTCATATTATAATAGAGAGAGTAGATCTAGCTGGTCTGTCATATTATAATAGAGACAGTAGATCTAGCTGGTCTGTCATAATATAATAGAAACTGTTGATCTAGCTGGTCTGTCATAAAATAATAGAGACAGCAGATCTAGCTGGTCTGTCATCTTATAATAGAGACAGTAGATCTAGCTGGTCTGTCTCAATATAATAGAGGCAGTAGATGTAGCTGGTCTGTCATATCATAATAGAGACAGTTGATCTAGCTGGTCTGTCATATTATAATAAAGACAGTAGATCTAGCTGGTCTGTCATAATATAATAGAGACAGTAGATCTAGCTGGTCTGTCATATTATAATAGAGACAGATCTAGCTGGTCTGTCATATTATAATAGAGACAGTAGATCTAGCTGGTCCGTCATATTATAATAAAGACAGTAGATCTAGCTGGTCTGTCATATTATAATAGAGACAGTAGATCTAGCTGGTCTGTCATATTATAATAGAGACAGTAGATCTAGCTGGTCCGTCATATTATAATAAAGACAGTAGATCTAGCTGGTCTGTCATAATATAATAGAAACCGTTGATATAGCTGGTCTGTCATATTATAATAGAGACAGTAGATCTAGCTGGTCTGTCATAATCTAATAGAGACAGTAGATCTAGCTTGTCTCTCATAATACAATGGAGACAGTAGATCTAGCTGGTCTGTCATATTATAATAGAGAGAGTAGATCTAGCTGGTCTGTCATGATATAATAGACACAGTAGATCTAGCTGGTCTGTCATATCATAATAGAGACAGTAGATGTAGCTGGTCTGTCATATTTTAATAGAGACAGTTGATCTAGCTGGTCTGTCATTATATAATAGAGACAGTTTATCTAGCTGGTCTGTCATAGTATAATAGAGACAATAGATCTAGCTGGTCTGTCATATTATAATAAAGACAGTAGATCTAGCTGGTCTGTCATAATATAATAGAGACAGTAGATCTACCTGGTCTGTCATATTATCATAGAGACAGTAGATGTAGCTGGTCTGTCATATTATAATAGAGACAGTAGATCTAGCTGGTCTGTCATATTATAATAGAGAGAGTAGATCTAGCTGGTCCGTCATATTATAATAGAGACAGTAGATGTAGCTGGTCTGTCATATTATAATAAAGACAGTAGATCTAGCTGGTCTGTCATATTATAATAAAGACAGTAGATCTAGCTGGTCTGTCATATTATAATAAAGACAGTAGATCTAGCTGGTCTGTCATATTATAATAGAGACAGATCTAGCTGGTCTGTCATATTATAATAGAGACAGATCTAGCTGGTCTGTCATATTTTAATAGAGAGAGTAGATCTAGCTGGTCCGTCATATTATAATAGAGACAGTAGATGTAGCTGGTCTGTCATATTATAATAAAGACAGTAGATCTAGCTGGTCTGTCATATTATAATAAAGACAGTAGATCTAGCTGGTCTGTCATATTATAATAGAGACAGATCTAGCTGGTCTGTCATATTATAATAGAGACAGTAGATCTAGCTGGTCCGTCATATTATAATAAAGACAGTAGATCTAGCTGGTATGTCATATTATAATAGAGACAGATCTAGCTGGTCTGTCATATTTTAATAGAGACAGTAGATCTAGCTGGTCTGTCATATTATAATAGAGACAGTAGATCTAGCTGATCTGTCATATTATAATAGAGACAGTAGATCTAGCTGGTTTGTCATATTATAATAGAGACAGTAGATCTAGCTGGTCTGCCATATTATAATAGAGACAGTAGATCTAGCTGGTCTGTCATAATATAATAGAGACAGTAGATCTAGCTGGTCTGTCATATCATAATAGAGACTGTAGATCTAGCTGGTCTGTCATAATATAATAGAAACAGTTGAACTAGCTGGTCTGTCATTATATAATAGAGACAGTTGATCTAGCTGGTCTGTCATAGTATAATAGAGACAATAGATATTGCTGGTCTGTCATATTATCATAGAGACAGTAGATCTAGCTGGTCTGTCATAATATAATTAATACAGTACATCTAGCTGGTCTGTCATAATACAATAGAGACAGTAGATCTAGCTGGTATGTCATAATATAATAGAGACAGTAGATCTAGCTGGTCTGTCATAATATAATAGAAACAGTAGATCTAGCTGGTCCGTCATATTATAATAGAGACAGTAGATGTAGCTGGTCTGTCATATTATAATAAAGACAGTAGATCTAGCTGGTCTGTCATATTATAATAAAGACAGTAGATCTAGCTGGTCTGTCATATTATAATAGAGACAGATCTAGCTGGTCTGTCATATAATAATAGAGACAGTAGATCTAGCTGGTCCGTCATATTATAATAAAGACAGTAGATCTAGCTGGTATGTCATATTATAAAATAGACAGAGATCTAGCTGGTCTGTCATATAATAATAGAGATAGTAGATCTAGCTGGTCTGTTATCTTATAATTGAGACAGTAGATCTAGCTGGTCTGTCATGATATAGAGACAGTAGATCTAGCTGGTCTGTCATATCATAATAGAGACAGTAGATCTAGCTGGTCTGTCATATCATAATGGAGACAGTAGATCTAGCTGGTCTGTCATATTATAATAGAGACAGTAGATCTAGCTGGTCTGTCATCTTATAATAGAGACAGTAGATCTAGCTGGTCTGTCATGATATAATAGAGACAGTAGATCTAGCTGGTCTGTCATATCATAAGAGAGACAGTAGATCTAGCTGGTCTGTCATATCATAAGAGAGACAGTTGATCTAGCTGGTCTGTCATAGTACAATAGAGACAGTATATCTAGCTGGTCTGTCATTATATAGTAGAGACAGTAGATCTAGCTGGTCTGCCATAATATGATAGAAACAGTTGATCTAGCTGGTCTGTCATTATATAATAGAGACAATAGATCTAGCTGGTCTGTCATATTATAATAAAGACAGTAGATCTAGCTGGTCTGTCATAATATAAAGAGACAGTAGATCTAGCTGGTCTGTCATATTTTAAGAGAGACAGTAGATCTAGCTGGTCCGTCATATTATAATAAAGATAGTAGATCTAGCTGGTCTGTCATAATATAATAGAAACTGTTGATCTAGCTGGTCTGTCATATTATAATAGAGACAGTAGATCTAGCTGGTCTGTCATAATATAATAGAGACAGTAGATCTAGCTGGTCTGTCATATTATAATAGAGAGAGTAGATCTAGCTGGTCCGTCATATTATAATAGAGACAGTAGATGTAGCTGGTCTGTCATATTATAATAGAGACAGTAGATCTAGCTGGTCCGTCATATAATAATACAGACAGTAGATCTAGCTGGTCTGTCATATTATAATAGAGACAGTAGATCTAGCTGGTCTGTCATATTATAATAGAGACCGTAGATCTAGCTGGTCTGTCATATTATAATAGAGACAGTAGATCTAGCTGGTCTGTCATATTTTAAGAGAGACAGTAGATCTAGCTGGTCTGTCATATTATAAAAAGACAGTAGATCTAGCTGGTCTGTCATAATATAATAGAGACAGTAGATCTAGCTGGTCTGTCATATTATCATAGAGACAGTAGATCTAGCTGGTCTGTCATATTATAATAGAGACAGTAGATCTAGCTGGTCTGTCATATTATAATAGAGAGAGTAGATCTAGCTGGTCCGTCATATTATAATAGAGACAGTAGATGTAGCTGGTCTGTCATATTATAATAGAGACAGTAGATCTAGCTGGTATGTCATATTATAATAGAGAGAGTAGATCTAGTTGGTATGTCATATTATAATAGAGACAGATCTAGCTGGTCTGTCATTTTATAATAGAGACAGTAGATCTAGCTGGTCTGTCATATTATAATAGAGACAGTAGATCTAGCTGGTCCGTCATATTATAATATTGACAGTAGATCTAGCTGGTCTGTCATAATATAATAGAGACAGTAGATCTAGCTGGTCTCTCATAATACAATAGAGACAGTAGATCTAGCTGGTCTCTCATAATACAATAGAGACAGTAGATCTATCTGGTCTGTCATATTATAATAGAGACAGTAGATCTAGCTGGTCTGTCATCTTATAATAGAGACAGTAGATCTAGCTGGTCTGTCATGATATAATAGAGACAGTAGATCTAGCTGGTGTGTGATATCATAATAGAGACAGTTGATCTAGCTTGTCTGTCATAGTACAATAGAGACAGTATATCTAGCTGGTCTGTCATTATATAGTAGAGACAGTAGATCTAGCTGGTCTGTCATAATATAATAGAGACAGTAGATCTAGCTGGTCTGTCATATTATCATAGAGACAGTAGATCTAGCTGGTCTGTCACATTATAATAGAGAGAGTAGATCTAGCTGGTCCGTCATATTATAATATAGACAGTAGATCTAGCTGGTCTGTCATATTATAATAGAGACAGATCTAGCTGGTCTGTCATATAATAATAGAGACAGTAGATCTAGCTGGTCCGTCATATTATAATAAAGACAGTAGATCTAGCTGGTATGTCATATTATAAAATAGACAGATCTAGCTGGTCTGTCATATAATAATAGAGATAGTAGATCTAGCTGGTCTGTTATCTTATAATTGAGACAGTAGATCTAGCTGGTCTGTCATGATATAGAGACAGTAGATCTAGCTGGTCTGTCATATCATAATAGAGACAGTAGATCTAGCTGGTCTGTCATATCATAATGGAGACAGTAGATCTAGCTGGTCTGTCACATTATAATAGAGACAGTAGATCTAGCTGGTCTGTCATCTTATAATAGAGACAGTAGATCTAGCTGGTCTGTCATGATATAATAGAGACAGTAGATCTAGCTGGTCTGTCATATCATAAGAGAGACAGTAGATCTAGCTGGTCTGTCATATCATAAGAGAGACAGTTGATCTAGCTGGTCTGTCATAGTACAATAGAGACAGTATATCTAGCTGGTCTGTCATTATATAGTAGAGACAGTAGATCTAGCTGGTCTGCCATAATATGATAGAAACAGTTGATCTAGCTGGTCTGTCATTATATAATAGAGACAGTTTATCTAGCTGGTCTGTCATAGTATAATAGAGACAATAGATCTAGCTGGTCTGTCATATTATAATAAAGACAGTAGATCTAGCTGGTCTGTCATAGTATAAAAGAGACAGTAGATCTAGCTGGTCTGTCATATTATCATAGAGACAGTAGATCTAGCTGGTCTGTCATATTATAATAGAGACAGTAGATCTAGCTGGTCTGTCATATTATAATAGAGAGAGTAGATCTAGCTGGTCCGTCATATTATAATAGAGACAGTAGATGTAGCTGGTCTGTCATATTATAATAGAGACAGTAGATCTAGCTGGTCCGTCATATAATAATACAGACAGTAGATCTAGCTGGTCTGTCATCTTATAATAGAGACAGTAGATCTAAATGGTCTGTCATGATATAATAGAGACAGTAGATCTAGCTGGTCTGTCACATCATAATAGAGACAGTTGATCTAGCTGGTCTGTCATAGTACAATAGAGACAGTATATCTAGCTGGTCTGTCATTATATAGTAGAGACAGTAGATCTTTCTGGTCTGTCATAATATAATATAAACAGTTGATCTAGCTGGTCTGTCATTATATAATAGAGACAGTTTATCTAGCTGGTCTGTCATAGTATAGTAGAGACAATAGATCTAGCTGGTCTGTCATATTATAATAAAGACAGTAGATCTAGCTGGTCCGTCATAATATAATAGAGACAGTAGATGTAGCTGGTCTGTCATATTATAATAAAGACAGTAGATCTAGCTGGTCTGTCATATTATAATAAAGACAGTAGATCTAGCTGGTCTGTCATATTATAATAGAGACAGATCTAGCTGGTCCGTCATATAATAATAGAGACAGTAGATCTAGCTGGTCCGTCATATTATAATAAAGACAGTAGATCTAGCTGGTATGTCATATTATAATAGAGACAGATCTAGCTGGTCTGTGATATTTTAATAGAGACAGTAGATCTAGCTGGTCTGTCATCTTATAATAGAGACAGTAGATCTAGCTGGTCTGTCATGATATAATAGAGACAGTAGATCTAGCTGGTCTGTCATATCATAATAGAGACAGTTGATCTAGCTGGTCTGTCATAGTACAATAGAGACAGTAGATCTAGCTGGTCTGTCATATTATAATAGAGACAGTAGATCTAGCTGGTCCGTCATATTATAATAGAGAGAGTAGATCTAGCTGGTCCGTCATATTATAATAGAGACAGTAGATGTAGCTGGTCTGTCATATTATAATAGAGACAGTAGATCTAGCTGGTCCGTCATATTATAATAGAGACAGTAGATCTAGCTGGTCTGTCATAATACAATGGAGCCTGTAGATCTAGCTGGTCTGTCATATTTAAGAGAGACAGTAGATCTAGCTGGTCTGTCATATTATAAAAAGACAGTAGATCTAGCTGGTCTGTCATAATATAATAGA
Source organism: Oncorhynchus tshawytscha (assembly GCF_018296145.1). NCBI lineage: Eukaryota > Metazoa > Chordata > Actinopteri > Salmoniformes > Salmonidae > Oncorhynchus > Oncorhynchus tshawytscha. The sequence goes on from NW_024609589.1 coordinate 121,627, forward strand.
GACAGTAGATCTAGCTGGTCTGTCATATTATCATAGAGACAGTAGATCTAGCTGGTCTGTCATATTATAATAGAGACAGTAGATCTAGCTGGTCTGTCATATTATAATAGAGAGAGTAGATCTAGCTGGTCCGTCATATTATAATAGAGACAGTAGATGTAGCTGGTCTGTCATATTATAATAGAGACAGTAGATCTAGCTGGTCCGTCATATTATAATAGAGAGAGTAGATCTAGTTGGTATGTCATATTATAATAGAGACAGATCTAGCTTGTCTGTCATTTTATAATAGAGACAGTAGATCTAGCTGGTCTGTCATATTATAATAGAGACAGTAGATCTAGCTGGTCCGTCATATTATAATATTGACAGTAGATCTAGCTGGTCTGTCATAATATAATAGAGAGACAGTAGATCTAGCTGGTCTCTCATAATACAATAGAGACAGTAGATCTATCTGGTCTGTCATATTATAATAGAGACAGTAGATCTAGCTGGTCTGTCATCTTATAATAGAGACAGTAGATCTAGCTGGTCTGTCATGATATAATAGAGACAGTAGATCTAGCTGGTGTGTGATATCATAATAGAGACAGTTGATCTAGCTTGTCTGTCATAGTACAATAGAGACAGTATATCTAGCTGGTCTGTCATTATATAGTAGAGACAGTAGATCTAGCTGGTCTGTCATAATATAATAGAGACAGTAGATCTAGCTGGTCTGTCATATTATCATAGAGACAGTAGATCTAGCTGGTCTGTCATATTATAATAGAGACAGTAGATCTAGCTGTTCTGTCACATTATAATAGAGAGAGTAGATCTAGCTGGTCCGTCATATTATAATATAGACAGTAGATCTAGCTGGTCTGTCATATTATAATAGAGACAGATCTAGCTGGTCTGTCATATAATAATAGAGACAGTAGATCTAGCTGGTCCGTCATATTATAATAAAGACAGTAGATCTAGCTGGTATGTCATATTATAAAATAGACAGATCTAGCTGGTCTGTCATATAATAATAGAGATAGTAGATCTAGCTGGTCTGTTATCTTATAATGAGACAGTAGATCTAGCTGGTCTGTCATGATATAGAGACAGTAGATCTAGCTGGTCTGTCATATCATAATAGAGACAGTAGATCTAGCTGGTCTGTCATATCATAATAGAGACAGTTGATCTAGCTGGTCTGTCATAGTACAATAGAGACAGTAGATCTAGCTGGTCTGTCATATTATAATAGAGACAGTAGATCTAGCTGGTCTGTCATATTATAATAGAGAGTAGATCTAGCTGGTCCGTCATATTATAATAGAGACAGTAGATCTAGCTGGTCCGTCATATTATAATAAAGACAGTAGATCTAGCTGGTATGTCATATTATAAAATAGACAGATCTAGCTGGTCTGTCATATAATAATAGAGATAGTAGATCTAGCTGGTCTGTTATCTTATAATTGAGACAGTAGATCTAGCTGGTCTGTCATGATATAGAGACAGTAGATCTAGCTGGTCTGTCATATCATAATAGAGACAGTAGATCTAGCTGGTCTGTCATATCATAATAGAGACAGTAGATCTAGCTGGTCTGTCATAGTATAATAGAGACAGTAGATCTAGCTGGTCTGTCATATTATAATAGAGACAGTAGATCTAGCTGGTCTGTCATATTATAATAGAGACAGTAGATCTAGCTGGTCTGTCATATTATAATAGAGACAGTAGATCTAGCTGGTCTGTCATATCATAATGGAGACAGTAGATCTAGCTGGTCTGTCATATTATAATAGAGACAGTAGATCTAGCTGGTCTGTCATCTTATAATAGAGACAGTAGATCTAGCTGGTCTGTCATGATATAATAGAGACAGTAGATCTAGCTGGTCTGTCATATCATAAAGAGACAGTAGATCTAGCTGGTCTGTCATATCATAATAGAGACAGTTGATCTAGCTGGTCTGTCATAGTACAATAGAGACAGTAGATCTAGCTGGTCTGTCATATTATAATAGAGACAGTAGATCTAGCTGGTCTGTCATATTATAATAGAGAGAGTTGATCTAGCTGGTCTGTCATTATATAGTAGAGATATAGTAGAGACAGTAGATCTAGCTGGTCCGTCATATTATAATAGAGACCGTAGATCTAGCTGGTCTGTCATATTATAATAGAGACAGTAGATCTAGCTGGTCTGTCATATTATAAGAGAGACAGTAGATCTAGCTGGTCTGTCATATTATAATAGAGACAGTAGATCTAGCTGGTCTGTCATAATATAATAGAGACAGTAGATCTAGCTGGTCTGTCATATTATAATAGAGACAGTAGATCTAGCTGGTCTGTCATATTATAATAGAGACAGTAGATCTAGCTGGTCTGTCATATTATAATAGAGAGAGTAGATCTAGCTGGTCCGTCATATTATAATAGAGACAGTAGATGTAGCTGGTCTGTCATATTATAATAGAGACAGTAGATCTAGCTGGTCTGTCATATTATAATAGAGACAGTAGATCTAGCTGGTCTGTCATATTATAATAGAGACAGTAGATCTAGCTTGTCTGTCATTTTATAATAGAGACAGTAGATCTAGCTGGTCTGTCATATTATAATAGAGACAGTAGATCTAGCTGGTCTGTCATAATATAATAGAGACAGTAGATCTAGCTGGTCTGTCATATTATCATAGAGACAGTAGATCTAGCTGGTCTGTCATATTATAATAGAGACAGTAGATCTAGCTGGTCTGTCATATTATAATAGAGAGAGTAGATCTAGCTGGTCCGTCATATTATAATAGAGACAGTAGATGTAGCTGGTCCGTCATATTATAATAGAGACAGTAGATCTAGCTGGTATGTCATATTATAATAGAGAGAGTAGATCTAGTTGGTATGTCATATTATAAAATAGACAGATCTAGCTGGTCTGTCATATAATAATAGAGATAGTAGATCTAGCTGGTCTGTTATCTTATAATTGAGACAGTAGATCTAGCTGGTCTGTCATATTATAATAGAGACAGTAGATCTAGCTGGTCTGTCATATATAATAGAGACAGTAGATCTAGCTGGTCTGTCATATATAATAGAGACAGTTGATCTAGCTGGTCTGTCATAGTACAATAGAGACAGTAGATCTAGCTGGTCTGTCATATTATAATAGAGACAGTAGATCTAGCTGGTCTGTCATATTATAATAGAGAGAGTAGATCTAGCTGGTCTGTCATATTATAATAGAGACAGTAGATCTAGCTGGTCCGTCATATTATAATAAAGACAGTAGATCTAGCTGGTATGTCATATTATAAAATAGACAGATCTAGCTGGTCTGTCATGATATAATAGAGATAGTAGATCTAGCTGGTCTGTTATCTTATAATGAGACAGTAGATCTAGCTGGTCTGTCATGACAATAGAGACAGTAGATCTAGCTGGTCTGTCATATCATAATAGAGACAGTAGATCTAGCTGGTCTGTCATATCATAATAGAGACAGTTGATCTAGCTGGTCTGTCATAGTACAATAGAGACAGTAGATCTAGCTGGTCTGTCATATTATAATAGAGACAGTAGATCTAGCTGGTCTGTCATATTATAATAAAGAGAGTAGATCTAGCTGGTCCGTCATATTATAATAGAGACAGTAGATCTAGCTGGTCTGTCATATCATAATGGAGACAGTAGATCTAGCTGGTCTGTCATATTATAATAGAGACAGTAGATCTAGCTGGTCTGTCATCTTATAATAGAGACAGTAGATCTAGCTGGTCTGTCATGATATAATAGAGACAGTAGATCTAGCTGGTCTGTCATATCATAAGAGAGACAGTAGATCTAGCTGGTCTGTCATATCATAATAGAGACAGTTGATCTAGCTGGTCTGTCATAGTACAATAGAGACAGTAGATCTAGCTGGTCTGTCATATTATAATAGAGACAGTAGATCTAGCTGGTCTGTCATATTATAATAGAGAGAGTTGATCTAGCTGGTCTGTCATTATATAGTAGAGACTAATAGAGACAGTAGATCTAGCTGGTCCGTCATATTATAATAGAGACCGTAGATCTAGCTGGTCTGTCATATTATAATAGAGACAGTAGATCTAGCTGGTCTGTCATATTTTAAGAGAGACAGTAGATCTAGCTGGTCTGTCATATTATAAAAAGACAGTAGATCTAGCTGGTCTGTCATAATATAATAGAGACAGTAGATCTAGCTGGTCTGTCATATTATCATAGAGACAGTAGATCTAGCTGGTCTGTCATATTATAATAGAGACAGTAGATCTAGCTGGTCTGTCATATTATAATAGAGAGAGTAGATCTAGCTGGTCCGTCATATTATAATAGAGACAGTAGATGTAGCTGGTCTGTCATATTATAATAGAGACAGTAGATCTAGCTGGTCCGTCATATTATAATAGAGAGAGTAGATCTAGTTGGTATGTCATATTATAATAGAGACAGATCTAGCTGGTCTGTCATTTTATAATAGAGACAGTAGATCTAGCTGGTCTGTCATATTATAATAGAGACAGTAGATCTAGCTGGTCCGTCATATTATAATATTGACAGTAGATCTAGCTGGTCTGTCATAATATAATAGAGACAGTAGATCTAGCTGGTCTCTCATAATACAATAGAGACAGTAGATCTATCTGGTCTGTCATATTATAATAGAGACAGTAGATCTAGCTGGTCTGTCATCTTATAATAGAGACAGTAGATCTAGCTGGTCTGTCATGATATAATAGAGACAGTAGATCTAGCTGGTGTGTGATATCATAATAGAGACAGTTGATCTAGCTTGTCTGTCATAGTACAATAGAGACAGTATATCTAGCTGGTCTGTCATTATATAGTAGAGACAGTAGATCTAGCTGGTCTGTCATAATATAATAGAGACAGTAGATCTAGCTGGTCTGTCATATTATCATAGAGACAGTAGATCTAGCTGGTCTATCATATTATAATAGAGACAGTAGATCTAGCTGTTCTGTCACATTATAATAGAGAGAGTAGATCTAGCTGGTCCGTCATATTATAATATAGACAGTAGATCTAGCTGGTCTGTCATATTATAATAGAGACAGATCTAGCTGGTCTGTCATATAATAATAGAGACAGTAGATCTAGCTGGTCCGTCATATTATAATAAAGACAGTAGATCTAGCTGGTATGTCATATTATAAAATAGACAGATCTAGCTGGTCTGTCATATAATAATAGAGATAGTAGATCTAGCTGGTCTGTTATCTTATAATTGAGACAGTAGATCTAGCTGGTCTGTCATGATATAGAGACAGTAGATCTAGCTGGTCTGTCATATCATAATAGAGACAGTAGATCTAGCTGGTCTGTCATATCATAATAGAGACAGTTGATCTAGCTGGTCTGTCATAGTACAATAGAGACAGTAGATCTAGCTGGTCTGTCATATTATAATAGAGACAGTAGATCTAGCTGGTCTGTCATATTATAATAGAGAGTAGATCTAGCTGGTCCGTCATATTATAATAGAGACAGTAGATCTAGCTGGTCTGTCATATCATAATGGAGACAGTAGATCTAGCTGGTCTGTCACATTATAATAGAGACAGTAGATCTAGCTGGTCTGTCATCTTATAATAGAGACAGTAGATCTAGCTGGTCTGTCATGATATAATAGAGACAGTAGATCTAGCTGGTCTGTCATATCATAAGAGAGACAGTAGATCTAGCTGGTCTGTCATATCATAATAGAGACAGTTGATCTAGCTGGTCTGTCATAGTACAATAGAGACAGTAGATCTAGCTGGTCTGTCATATTATAATAGAGACAGTAGATCTAGCTGGTCTGTCATATTATAATAGAAAGAGTTGATCTAGCTGGTCCGTCATATTATAATAGAGACAGTAGATCTAGCTGGTCTGTCATAGTATAATGGAGACAGTAGATCTAGCTGGTCTGTCACATTATAATAGAGACAGTAGATCTAGCTGGTCTGTCATCTTATAATAGAGACAGTAGATCTAGCTGGTCTGTCATGATATAATAGAGACAGTAGATCTAGCTGGTCTGTCATATTATAATAGAGACAGTAGATCTAGCTGGTCTGTCATATCATAAGAGAGACAGTTGATCTAGCTGGTCTGTCATAGTATAATAGAGACAGTAGATCTAGCTGGTCTGTCATAATATGATAGAAACAGTTGATCTAGCTGGTCTGTCATTATATAATACAGACAGTTTATCTAGCTGGTCTGTCATATTATAATAGAGACAATAGATCTAGCTGGTCTGTCATATTATAATAAAGACAGTAGATCTAGCTGGTCTGTCATAATATAAAAGAGACAGTAGATCTAGCTGGTCTGTCATATTATCAAAGAGACAGTAGATCTAGCTGGTCTGTCATATTATAATAGAGACAGTAGATCTAGCTGGTCTGTCATATTATAATAGAGACCGTAGATCTAGCTGGTCCGTCATATTATAATAGAGACAGTAGATCTAGCTGGTCTGTCATATTATAATAGAGACAGTAGATCTAGCTGGTCCGTCATATAATAATACAGACAGTAGATCTAGCTGGTCTGTCATATTATAATAGAGACAGTAGATCTAGCTGGTCTGTCATATTATAATAGAGACAGTAGATCTAGCTGGTCTGTCATATTATAATAGAGACAGTAGATCTAGCTGGTCTGTCATATTTTAAGAGAGACAGTAGATCTAGCTGGTCCGTCATATTATAATAAAGATAATATATCTAGCTGGTCTGTCATAATATAATAGAAACAGTAGATCTAGCTGGTCTGTCATATTATAATAGAGACAGTAGATCTAGCTGGTCTGTCATGATATAATAGAGACAGTAGATCTAGCTGGTCTGTCATATTATAATAGAGACAATAGATCTAGCTGGTCTGTCATATTATAATATTGACAGTAGATCTAGCTGGTCTGTCATAATATAATAGAGACAGTAGATCTAGCTGGTCTGTCATAATATAATAGAGACAGTAGATCTAGCTGGTCTGTCATAAGATAATAGAGACAGTAGATCTAGCTGGTCTGTCATATTATAATAGAGACAGTAGATCTAGCTGGTCTGTCATCTTATAATAGAGACAGTAGATCTAGCTGGTCTGTCATGATATAATAGAGACAGTAGATCTAGCTGGTCTGTCACATCATAATAGAGACAGTTGATCTAGCTGGTCTGTCATAGTACAATAGAGACAGTATATCTAGCTGGTCTGTCATTATATAGTAGAGACAGTAGATCTAGCTGGTCTGTCATATATATAATAGAGACAGTTTATCTAGCTGGTCTGTCATAGTATAATAGAGACAGTTTATCTAGCTGGTCTGTCATAGTATAATAGAGACAATAGATCTAGCTGGTCTGTCATATTATAATAAAGACAGTAGATCTAGCTGGTCCGTCATATTATAATAGAGACAGTAGATGTAGCTGGTCTGTCATATTATAATAAAGACAGTAGATCTAGCTGGTCTGTCATATTATAATAGAGACCGTAGATCTAGCTGGTCTGTCATATTATAATAGAGACAGATCTAGCTGGTCTGTCATATAATAATAGAGACAGTAGATCTAGCTGGTCCGTTATCTTATAATAAAGACAGTAGATCTAGCTGGTATGTCATATTATAATAGAGACAGTAGATCTAGCTGGTCTGTGATATTTTAATAGAGACAGTAGATCTAGCTGGTCTGTCATCTTATAATAGAGACAGTAGATCTAGCTGGTCTGTCATGATATAATAGAGACAGTAGATCTAGCTGGTCTGTCATATCATAAGAGAGACAGTAGATCTAGCTGGTCTGTCATATCATAAGAGAGACAGTAGATCTAGCTGGTCTGTCATAGTATAATAGAGACAGTAGATCTAGCTGGTCTGTCATATATGATAGAAACAGTAGATCTAGCTGGTCTGTCATATTATAATAGAGACAGTAGATCTAGCTGGTCTGTCATATTTTAAGAGAGACAGTAGATCTAGCTGGTCTGTCATATTATAAAAGACAGTAGATCTAGCTGGTCTGTCATAATATATTAGAGACAGTAGATCTAGCTGGTCTGTCATATATAATAGAGACAGTAGATCTAGCTGGTCTGTCATATTATAATAGAGACATAGATCTAGCTGGTCTGTCATATTATAATATTGACAGTAGATCTAGCTGGTCCGTCATATTATAATAGAGACAGTAGGTGTAGCTGGTCTGTCATATTATAATAGAGACAGTAGATCTAGCTGGTCCGTCATATTATAATAGAGACAGTAGATCTAGCTGGTATGTCATATTATAATAGAGACAGTAGATCTAGCTGGTCTGTCATTTTATAATAGAGACAGTAGATCTAGCTGGTCTGTCATGATATAATAGAGACAGTAGATCTAGCTGGTCTGTCACATATAATAGAGACAGTTAGATCTAGCTGGTCTGTCATAATACAATAGAGACAGTATATCTAGCTGGTCTGTCATTATACAATAGAGACAGTAGATCTTGCTGGTCTGTCATAATATAATATAAACAGTAGATCTATCTGGTCTGTCATATTATAATAGAGACAGTAGATCTAGCTGGTCTGTCATCTTATAATAGAGACAGTAGATCTAGCTGGTCTGTCATGATATAATAGAGACAGTAGATCTAGCTGGTCCGTGATATTATAATAGAGACAGTAGATCTAGCTGGTCTGTCATAATATAATAAAGACAGTATATCTAGCTGGTCTGTCATTTATAATAAAGACAGTAGATCTAGCTGGTCTGTCATAATATAATAATAGTAGATCTAGCTGGTCTGTCATATAATAATAGAGACAGTAGATCTAGCTGGTCTGTCATATTATAATAGAGACAGTAGATCTAGCTGTTCTGTCACATTATAATAGAGAGAGTAGATCTAGCTGGTCCGTCATATTATAATATAGACAGTAGATCTAGCTGGTCTGTCATATTATAATAGAGACAGATCTAGCTGGTCTGTCATATAATAATAGAGACAGTAGATCTAGCTGGTCCGTCATATTATAATAAAGACAGTAGATCTAGCTGGTATGTCATATTATAAAATAGACAGATCTAGCTGGTCTGTCATATAATAATAGAGATAGTAGATCTAGCTGGTCTGTTATCTTATAATTGAGACAGTAGATCTAGCTGGTCTGTCATGATATAGAGACAGTAGATCTAGCTGGTCTGTCATATCATAATAGAGACAGTAGATCTAGCTGGTCTGTCATATCATAATGGAGACAGTTGATCTAGCTGGTCTGTCATATTATAATAGAGACAGTAGATCTAGCTGGTCTGTCATCTTATAATAGAGACAGTAGATCTAGCTGGTCTGTCATATTATAATAGAGACAGTAGATCTAGCTGGTCTGTCATATCATAATAGAGACAGTAGATCTAGCTGGTCTGTCATATCATAATGGAGACAGTAGATCTAGCTGGTCTGTCACATTATAATAGAGACAGTAGATCTAGCTGGTCTGTCATCTTATAATAGAGACAGTAGATCTAGCTGGTCTGTCATGATATAATAGAAACAGTAGATCTAGCTGGTCTGTCATATATAATAGAGACAGTTAGATCTAGCTGGTCTGTCATAGTATAAGAGAGACAGTTGATCTAGCTGGTCTGTCATAGTACAATAGAGACAGTATATCTAGCTGGTCTGTCATAATATAGTAGAGACAGTAGATCTAGCTGGTCTGTCATAATATGATAGAGACAGTAGATCTAGCTGGTCTGTCATTATATAATAGAGAGTTTATCTAGCTGGTCTGTCATAGTATAATAGAGAAAATAGATCTAGCTAGTCATATTATAATCTATCTAAATGGTCTGTCATATTATAAAAGAGACAGTAGATCTAGCTGGTCTGTCATATTATAATAGAGACAGTAGATCTTGCTGGTCTGTCATAATATAATAGAGACAGTAGATCTAGCTGGTCTGTCATATTATAATAGAGACAGTAGATCTAGCTGGTTTGTCATATTATAATATAGACAGTAGATCTAGCTGGTCTGTCATATTATAATAGAGACAGTAGATCTAGCTGGTCTGTCATATTATAATAAAGATAGTAGATCTAGCTGGTCTGTCATAATATAATAAAATAGTAGATCTAGCTGGTCTGTCATAATATAATAGAAACCGTTGATCTAGCTGGTCTGTCATATTATAATAGAGACAGTAGATCTAGCTGGTCTGTCATAATATAATAGAGACAGTAGATCTAGCTGGTCTGTCATATTATAATAGAGACAATAGATCTAGCTGGTCCGTCATATTATAATATTGACAGTAGATCTAGCTGGTCTGTCATAATATAATAGAGACAGTAGATCTAGCTGGTCTCTCATAATACAATAGAGACAGTAGATCTAGCTGGTCTCTCATAAGACAATAGAGACAGTAGATCTAGCTGGTCTGTCATATTATAATAGAGACAGTAGATCTAGCTGGTCTGTCATCTAAATAATAGAGACAGTAGATCTAGCTGGTCTGTCATGATATAATAGAGACAGTAGATCTAGCTGGTCTGTCACATCATAATAGAGACAGTTGATCTAGCTGGTCTGTCATAGTACAATAGAGACAGTATATCTAGCTGGTCTGTCATTATATAGTAGAGACAGTAGATCTTGCTGGTCTGTCATAATATAATATAAACAGTTGATCTAGCTGGTCTGTCATTATATAATAGAGACAGTTTATCTAGCTGGTCTGTCATAGTATAATAGAGACAATAGATCTAGCTGGTCTGTCATATTATAATAAAGACAGTAGATCTAGCTGGTCCGTCATATTATAATAGAGACAGTAGATGTAGCTGGTCTGTCATAATATAATAAAGACAGTAGATCTAGCTGGTCTGTCATATTATAATAAAGACAGTAGATCTAGCTGGTCTGTCATATTATAATAGAGACAGATCTAGCTGGTCTGTCATATAATAATAGAGACAGTAGATCTAGCTGGTCCGTCATATTATAATAAAGACAGTAGATCTAGCTGGTATGTCATATTATAATAGAGACAGATCTAGCTGGTCTGTGATATTTTAATAGAGACAGTAGATCTAGCTGGTCTGTCATCTTATAATAGAGACAGTAGATCTAGCTGGTCTGTCATGATATAATAGAGATAGTAGATCTAGCTGGTCTGTCATATCATAATAGAGACAGTTGATCTAGCTGGTCTGTCATAGTACAATAGAGACAGTAGATCTAGCTGGTCTGTCATATTATAATAGAGACAGTAGATCTAGCTGGTCTGTCATATTATAATAGAGAGAGTAGATCTAGCTGGTCCGTCATATTATAATAGAGACAGTAGATGTAGCTGGTCTGTCATATTATAATAGAGACAGTAGATCTAGCTGGTCCGTCATATTATAATAGAGAGAGTAGATCTAGTTGGTATGTCATATTATAATAGAGACAGATCTAGCTGGTCTGTCATTTTATAATAGAGACAGTAGATCTAGCTGGTCTGTCATATTATAATAGAGACAGTAGATCTAGCTGGTCCGTCATATTATAATAATGACAGTAGATCTAGCTGGTCTGTCATAATATAATAGAGACAGTAGATCTAGCTGGTCTCTCATAATACAATAGAGACAGTAGATCTAGCTGGTCTCTCATAATACAATAGAGACAGTAGATCTATCTGGTCTGTCATATTATAATAGAGACAGTAGATCTAGCTGGTCTGTCATCTTATAATAGAGACAGTAGATCTAGCTGGTCTGTCATGATATAATAGAGACAGTAGATCTAGCTGGTATGTGATATCATAATAGAGACAGTTGATCTAGCTGGTCTGTCATAGTACAATAGAGACAGTATATCTAGCTGGTCTGTCATTATATAGTAGAGACAGTAGATCTAGCTGGTCTGTCATAATATAATAGAAACAGTTGATCTAGCTGGTCTGTGATATTTTAATAGAGATAGTAGATCTAGCTGGTCTGTTATCTTATAATTGAGACAGTAGATCTAGCTGGTCTGTCATGATATAATAGAGACAGTAGATCTAGCTGGTCTGTCATATCATAATAGAGACAGTAGATCTAGCTGGTCTGTCATATCATAATGGAGACAGTAGATCTAGCTGGTCTGTCATATCATAATGGAGACAGTAGATCTAGCTGGTCTGTCATATTATAATAGAGACAGTAGATCTAGCTGGTCTGTCATCTTATAATAGAGACAGTAGATCTAGCTGGTCTGTCATGATATAATAGAGACAGTAGATCTAGCTGGTCTGTCATATCATAAGAGAGACAGTAGATCTAGCTGGTCTGTCATATCATAAGAGAGACAGTTGATCTAGCTGGTCTGTCATAGTACAATAGAGACAGTATATCTAGCTGGTCTGTCATTATATAGTAGAGACAGTAGATCTAGCTGGTCTGCCATAATATAATAGAAACAGTTGATCTAGCTGGTCTGTCATTATATAATAGAGACAGTTTATCTAGCTGGTCTGTCATAGTATAATAGAGACAATAGATCTAGCTGGTCTGTCATATTATAATAAAGACAGTAGATCTAGCTGGTCTGTCATAATATAAAAGAGACAGTAGATCTAGCTGGTCTGTCATATTATCATAGAGACAGTAGATCTAGCTGGTCTGTCATATTATAATAGAGACAGTAGATCTAGCTGGTCTGTCATATTATAATAGAGACAGTAGATCTAGCTGGTCCGTCATATTATAATAGAGACAGTAGATGTAGCTGGTCTGTCATATTATAATAGAGACAGTAGATCTAGCTGGTCCGTCATAAAATAATACAGACAGTAGATCTAGCTGGTCTGTCATATTATAATAGAGACAGTAGATCTAGCTGGTCTGTCATATTATAATAGAGACAGTAGATCTAGCTGGTCTGTCATCTTATAATAGAGACAGTAGATCTAGCTGGTCTGTCATATTTTAAGAGAGACAGTAGATCTAGCTGGTCCGTCATATTATAATAAAGATAGTAGATCTAGCTGGTCTGTCATAATATAATAGAAACCGTTGATCTAGCTGGTCTGTCATATTATAATAGAGACAGTAGATCTAGCTGGTCTGTCATAATATAATAGAGACAGTAGATCTAGCTGGTCTCTCATAATACAATGGAGACAGTAGTTCTAGCTGGTCTGTCATATTATAATAGAGACAGTAGATCTAGCTGGTCTGTCATAATATAATAGAAACAGTTGATCTAGCTGGTCTGTCATATTATAATAGAGACAGTAGATCTAGCTGGTCTGTCATACAATAATAGAGACAGTAGATATAGCTGGTATGTCATATTATAACAGAGACAGTAGATCTAGCTGGTCTGTCATATAATAATAGAGACAGTAGATCTAGCTGGTCTGTCATATTATAATAGAGACAGTAGATCTAGCTGGTCTGTCATATTATAATGGAGACAGTAGGTCTAGCTGGTCTGTCATATTATAATAGAGACAGTAGATCTAGCTGGTCTGTCATAAAATAATAGAGACAGTAGATCTAGCTGGTCTGTCATGATATAATAGAGACAGTAGATCTAGCTGGTCTGTCATATCATAATAGAGACAGTAGATCTAGCTGGTCTGTCATATTATAATAAAGACAGTAGATCTAGCTGGTCTGTCATAATATAATAGAAACCGTTGATCTAGCTGGTCTGTCATATTATAATCGAGACAGTAGATCTAGCTGGTCTGTCATATTATAATAGAGACAGTAGATCTAGCTGGTCCGTCATATTATAATAGAGACCGTAGATCTAGCTGGTCTCTCATAATATAATGGATAAGGTAGATCTAGCTGGTCTGTCATAATATAATAGAGACAGTAGATCTAGCTGGTCTGTGATCTTATAATAGAGACAGTAGATCTAGCTAGTCTGGTCTGTCATATATAATAGAGACAGTAGATCTAGCTGGTCTGTCATAATATAATAGAGACAGTAGATCTAGCTGGTCTGTCATAAAATAATAGAGACAGTAGATCTAGCTGGTCTGTCATAAAATAATAGAGACAGTAGATGTAGCTGGTCTGTCATATTATCATAGAGACAGTAGATCTAGCTGGTCTGTCATATTATAATAGAGACAGTAGATCTAGCTGGTCTGTCATATTATAATAGAGAGAGTAGATCTAGCTGGTCCGTCATATTATAATAGAGACAGTAGATGATCTAGCTGGTCTGTCATAATATAATAGAGACAGCAGATCTAGATGGTCTGTCATAATATAATGGAGAAGGTAGATCTAGCTGGTCTGTCATAATGTAATAGAGACAGTAGATCTAGCTGGTCTGTCATTTAGTAATAGAGACAGTAGATCTAGCTGGTCTGTCATATTATAATAGAGACAGTAGGTCTAGCTGGTCTGTCATATAGTAATAGAGACAGTAGATCTAGCTGGTCTGTCATATTATAATAGAGACAGTAGGTCTAGCTGGTCTGTCATATTATAATATAGACAGTAGATCTAGCTGGTCTGTCATATAATAATAGAGACAGTAGATCTAGCTGGTCTTTCATATTATAATAGAGACAGTAGATCTAGCTGGTCTGTCATATTATAATAGAGACAGTAGATCTAGCTGGTTGGTCATATTATAATCGAGACAGTAGATCTAGCTGGTCTGTCATAATATAATAGAAACAGTTGATCTAGCTGGTCTGTCATAATATAATAGAGACAGTAGATCTAGCTGGTCTGTCATATTCTAATAGAGACAGTAGATCTAGCTGGTCTGTCATATTAGAATAGAGACAGTAGATCTAGCTGGTCTGTCATATTATAATAGAGAGAGTAGATCTAGCTGGTCCGTCATATTATAATAGAGACAGTAGATGTAGCTGGTCTGTCATATTATAATAGAGACAGTAGATCTAGCTGGTCCATCATATTATAATAAAGACAGTAGATCTAGCTGGTATGTCATATTATAATAGAGACAGTAGGTCTAGCTGGTCTGTCATATTATAATAGAGACAGTAGGTCTAGCTGGTCTGTCATATTATAACAGAGACAGTAGATCTAGCTGGTCTGTCATATATAATAGAGACAGTAGATCTAGCTGGTCTGTCATATTATAATAGAGACAGTAGATCTAGCTGGTCTGTCATATTATAATGGAGACAGTAGGTCTAGCTGGTCTGTCATATTATAATAGAGACAGTAGATCTAGCTGGTCTGTCATAAAATAATAGAGACAGTAGATCTAGCTGGTCTGTCATATTATAATCGAGACAGTAGATCTAGCTGGTCTGTCATATTATAATAGAGACAGTAGATCTAGCTGGTCCGTCATATTATAATAGAGACCGTAGATCTAGCTGGTCTGTCATATTATAATAGAGAAGTAGATCTAGCTGGTCCGTCATATTATAATAGAGACAGTAGATCTAGCTGGTCTGTCAAAATACAATGGAGACAGTAGATATATCTGGTCTGTCATTATATAATAGAGACAGTAGATCTAGCTGGTCTGTCATATTATAATAGAGAGAGTAGATCTAGCTGGTCTGTCATAATATAATAGAAACTGTTGATCTAGCTGGTCTGTCATATAATAATAGAGACAGTAGATCTAGCTGGTCTGTCATATTATAATAGAGACAGTAGATCTAGCTGGTCTGTCATATTATAATAGAGACAGTAGATCTAGCTGGTCTGTCATATTATAATAGAGAGAGTAGATCTAGCTGGTCCGTCATATTATAATAGAGACAGTAGATGTAGCTGGTCTGTCATATTATAATAGAGACAGTAGATCTAGCTGGTCCGTCATATTAAAATAAAGACAGTAGATCTAGCTGGTCTGTCATATTATAATAGAGACAGTAGGTCTAGCTGGTCTGTCATATTATAATAGAGACAGTAGATCTAGCTGGTCTGTCATATTATAATAGAGACAGTAGATCTAGCTGGTCTGTCATATTATAATAGAGACAGTAGATCTAGCTGGTCCGTCATATTATAATAGAGACCGTAGATCTAGCTGGTCTCTCATAATATAATGGATAAGGTAGATCTAGCTGGTCTGTCATAATATAATAGAGACAGTAGATCTAGCTGGTCTGTCATATTATAATAGAGACAGTAGATCTAGCTGGTCTGTCATATTATAATAGAGACAGTAGATCTAGCTGGTCTGTCATAATATAATAGAGACAGTAGATCTAGCTGGTCTGTCATGATATAATAGAGACAGTAGATCTAGCTGGTCTGTCATATTATAATAGAGACAGTAGATCTAGCTGGTCTGTCATAATATAATAGAGACTGTTGATCTAGCTGGTCTGTCATAAAATAATAGAGACAGTAGATGTAGCTGGTCTGTCATATTATCATAGAGACAGTAGATCTAGCTGGTCCATCATATTATAATAAAGACAGTAGATCTAGCTGGTCTGTCATATTATAATAGAGACAGTAGATCTAGCTGGTCCTTCATATTATAATAGAGACAGTAGATCTAGCTGGTCTGTCATAATATAATAGAGACAGCAGATCTAGATGGTCTGTCATAATATAATGGAGAAGGTAGATCTAGCTGGTCTGTCATAATGTAATAGAGACAGTAGATCTAGCTGGTCTGTCATTTAGTAATAGAGACAGTAGATCTAGCTGGTCTGTCATATTATAATAGAGACAGTAGGTCTAGCTGGTCTGTCATATAGTAATAGAGACAGTAGATCTAGCTGGTCTGTCATATTATAATAGAGACAGTAGGTCTAGCTGGTCTGTCATATTATAATATAGACAGTAGATCTAGCTGGTCTGTCATATAATAATAGAGACAGTAGATCTAGCTGGTCTGTCATATTATAATAGAGACAGTAGATCTAGCTGGTCTGTCATATTATTATAATAGAGACAGTAGATCTAGCTGGTTGGTCATATTATAATCGAGACAGTAGATCTAGCTGGTCTGTCATAATATAATAGAAACAGTTGATCTAGCTGGTCTGTCATAATATAATAGAGACAGTAGATCTAGCTGGTCTGTCATATTCTAATAGAGACAGTAGATCTAGCTGGTCTGTCATATTATAATAGAGACAGTAGATCTAGCTGGTCTGTCATATTATAATAGAGAGAGTAGATCTAGCTGGTCCGTCATATTATAATAGAGACAGTAGATGTAGCTGGTCTGTCATATTATAATAAAGACAGTAGATCTAGCTGGTCTGTCATATTATAATAAAGACAGTAGATCTAGCTGGTCTGTCATATTATAATAGAGACAGATCTAGCTGGTCTGTCATATTATAATAGAGATAGTAGATCTAGCTGGTCCGTCATATTATAATAGAGACAGTAGATCTAGCTGGCCTGTCATAATATAATAGAAACAGTTGATCTAGGTGGTCTGTCATATTATAATAGAGACAGTAGGTCTAGCTGGTCTGTCATATTATAATAGAGACAGTAGATCTAGCTGGTCTGTCATAAAATAATAGAGACAGTAGATCTAGCTGGTCTGTCATGATATAATAGAGACAGTAGATCTAGCTGGTCTGTCATATCATAATAGAGACAGTTGATCTAGCTGGTCTGTCATATTATAATAAAGACAGTAGATCTAGCTGGTCTGTCATAATATAATAGAAACCGTAGATCTAGCTGGTTTGTCATATTATAATAGAGACAGTAGATCTAGCTGGTCTGTCATATTATAATAGAGACAGTAGATCTAGCTGGTCCGTCATATTATAATAGAGACAGTAGATCTAGCTGGTCTCTCATAATATAATGGATAAGGTAGATCTAGCTGGTCTGTCATAATATAATAGAGACAGTAGATCTAGCTGGTCTGTGATCTTATAATAGAGACAGTAGATCTAGCTGGTCTGTCATAGTATAATAGAGACAGTAGATCTAGCTGGTCTGTCATAATACAATAGAGACAGTAGATCTAGCTGGTCTGTCATAAAATAATAGAGACAGTAGATGTAGCTGGTCTGTCATATTATCATAGAGACAGTAGATCTAGCTGGTCTGTCATATTATAATAGAGACAGTAGATCTAGCTGGTCTGTCATATTATAATAGAGAGAGTAGATCTAGCTGGTCCGTCATATTATAATAGAGACAGTAGATGTAGCTGGTCTGTCATATTATAATAGAGACAGTAGATCTAGCTGGTCCATCATATTATAATAAAGACAGTAGATCTAGATGGTCTGTCATAATATAATGGAGAAGGTAGATCTAGCTGGTCTGTCATAATGTAATAGAGACAGTAGATCTAGCTGGTCTGTCATTTATAATAGAGACAGTAGATCTAGCTGGTCTGTCATATTATAATAGAGGCAGTAGGTCTAGCTGGTCTGTCATATAGTAATAGAGACAGTAGATCTAGCTGGTCTGTCATATTATAATAGAGACAGTAGGTCTAGCTGGTCTGTCATATTATAATAGAGACAGTAGATCTAGCTGGTCTGTCATATAATAATAGAGACAGTAGATCTAGCTGGTCTGTCATATTATAATAGAGACAGTAGATCTAGCTGGTCTGTCATATTATAATGGAGACAGTAGGTCTAGCTGGTCTGTCATATTATAATAGAGACAGTAGATCTAGCTGGTCTGTCATAATATAATAGAAACAGTTGATCTAGCTGGTCTGTCATAATATAATAGAGACAGTAGATCTAGCTGGTCTGTCATATTATAATAGAGACAGTAGATCTAGCTGGTCTGTCATATTATAATAGAGACAGTAGATCTAGCTGGTCTGTCATATTATAATAGAGAGAGTAGATCTAGCTGGTCCGTCATATTATAATAGAGACAGTAGATGTAGCTGGTCTGTCATATTATAATAGAGACAGTAGATCTAGCTGGTCCATCATATTATAATAAAGACAGTAGATCTAGCTGGTATGTCATATTATAATAGAGACAGTAGGTCTAGCTGGTCTGTCATATTATAATAGAGACAGTAGGTCTAGCTGGTCTGTCATATTATAATAGAGACAGTAGATCTAGCTGGTCTGTCATATAATAATAGAGACAGTAGATCTAGCTGGTCTGTCATATTATAATAGAGACAGTAGATCTAGCTGGTCTGTCATATTATAATGGAGACAGTAGGTCTAGCTGGTCTGTCATATTATAATAGAGACAGTAGATCTAGCTGGTCTGTCATATAATAATAGAGACAGTAGATCTAGCTGGTCTGTCATATTATAATAGAGACAGTAGATCTAGCTGGTCTGTCATATTATAATAGAGACAGTAGATCTAGCTGGTCTGTCATATTATAATAGAGACCGTAGATCTAGCTGGTCTCTCATAATATAATGGATAAGGTAGATCTAGCTGGTCTGTCATAGTATAATAGAGACAATAGATCTAGCTGGTCTGTCATATTATAATAAAGACAGTAGATCTAGCTGGTCTGTCAAAATATAATGGAGACAGTAGATCTAGCTGGTGTGACATATTATAATAGAGACAGTAGATCTAGCTGGTCTGTCATATTATAATAGAGACAGTAGATCTAGCTGGTCTGTCATAATATAATAGAGACTGTTGATCTAGCTGGTCTGTCATAAAATAATAGAGACAGTAGATGTAGCTGGTCTGTCATATTATCATAGAGACAGTAGATCTAGCTGGTCTGTCATATTATAATAGAGACAGTAGATCTAGCTGGTCTGTCATATTATAATAGAGACAGTAGATCTAGCTGGTCCGTCATATTATAATAGAGACAGTAGATCTAGCTGGTCTGTCATATTATAATAGAGACAGTAGATCTAGCTGGTCCATCATATTATTATAAAGACAGTAGATCTAGCTGGTCTGTCATATTATAATAGAGACAGTAGATCTAGCTGGTCCTTCATATTATAATAGAGACAGTAGATCTAGCTGGTCTGTCATAATATAATAGAGACAGTAGATCTAGATGGTCTGTCATAATATAATGGAGAAGGTAGATCTAGCTGGTCTGTCATAATGTAATAGAGAGTAGATCTAGCTGGTCTGTCATTTATAATAGAGACAGTAGATCTAGCTGGTCTGTCATATTATAATAGAGACAGTAGGTCTAGCTGGTCTGTCATATATAATAGAGACAGTAGATCTAGCTGGTCTGTCATATTATAATAGAGACATTAGGTCTAGCTGGTCTGTCATATTATAATATAGACAGTAGATCTAGCTGGTCTGTCATATAATAATAGAGACAGTAGATCTAGCTGGTCTGTCATATTATAATAGAGACAGTAGATCTAGCTGGTCTGTCATATTATAATAGAGACAGTAGATCTAGCTGGTCTGTCATATTATAATAGAGACAGTAGATCTAGCTGGTCTGTCATATTATAATAGAGACAGTAGATCTAGCTGGTCTGTCATATTATAATAGAGACAGTAGATCTAGCTGGTCTGTCATAATATAATAGAGACAGTAGATCTAGCTGGTCTGTCATATTATAATAGAGACAGTAGATCTAGCTGGTCGTCATATTATAATAGAGACAGTAGGTCTAGCTGGTCTGTCATATTATAATAGAGACAGTAGATCTAGCTGGTCTGTCATAAATAATAGAGACAGTAGATCTAGCTGGTCTGTCATGATATAATAGAGACAGTAGATCTAGCTGGTCTGTCATATATAATAGAGACAGTTGATCTAGCTGGTCTGTCATATTATAATAAAGACAGTAGATCTAGCTGGTCTGTCATAATATAATAGAAACCGTTGATCTAGCTGGTTTGTCATATTATAATCGAGACAGTAGATCTAGCTGGTCTGTCATATTATAATAGAGACAGTAGATCTAGCTGGTCCGTCATATTATAATAGAGACCGTAGATCTAGCTGGTCTCTCATAATATAATGGATAAGGTAGATCTAGCTGGTCTGTCATAATATAATAGAGACAGTAGATCTAGCTGGTCTGTGATCTTATAATAGAGACAGTAGATCTAGCTGGTCTGTCATATTATAATAGAGACAGTAGATCTAGCTGGTCTGTCATAATACAATAGAGACAGTAGATCTAGCTGGTCTGTCATAAAATAATAGAGACAGTAGATGTAGCTGGTCTGTCATATTATCATAGAGACAGTAGATCTAGCTGGTCTGTCATATTATAATAGAGACAGTAGATCTAGCTGGTCTGTCATATTATAATAGAAGAGTAGATCTAGCTGGTCCGTCATATTATAATAGAGACAGTAGATGTAGCTGGTCTGTCATATTATAATAGAGACAGTAGATCTAGCTGGTCCATCATATTATTATAAAGACAGTAGATCTAGCTGGTCTGTCATATTATAATAGAGACAGTAGATCTAGCTGGTCCTTCATATTATAATAGAGACAGTAGATCTAGCTGGTCTGTCATAATATAATAGAGACAGCAGATCTAGATGGTCTGTCATAATATAATGGAGAAGGTAGATCTAGCTGGTCTGTCATAATGTAATAGAGAGAGTAGATCTAGCTGGTCTGTCATTTAGTAATAGAGACAGTAGATCTAGCTGGTCTGTCATATTATAATAGAGACAGTAGGTCTAGCTGGTCTGTCATATAGTAATAGAGACAGTAGATCTAGCTGGTCTGTCATATTATAATAGAGACATTAGGTCTAGCTGGTCTGTCATATTATAATATAGACAGTAGATCTAGCTGGTCTGTCATATAATAATAGAGACAGTAGATCTAGCTGGTCTGTCATATTATAATAGAGACAGTAGATCTAGCTGGTCTGTCATATTATAATAGAGACAGTAGATCTAGCTGGTCTGTCATATTATAATAGAGACAGTAGATCTAGCTGGTCTGTCATATTATAATAGAGACAGTAGATCTAGCTGGTCTGTCATATTATAATAGACACAGTTGATCTAGGTGGTCTGTCATAATATAATAGAGACAGTAGATCTAGCTGGTCTGTCATATTATAATAGAGACAGTAGATCTAGCTGGTCCGTCATATTATAATAGAGACAGTAGGTCTAGCTGGTCTGTCATATTATAATAGAGACAGTAGATCTAGCTGGTCTGTCATAAAATAATAGAGACAGTAGATCTAGCTGGTCTGTCATGATATAATAGAGACAGTAGATCTAGCTGGTCTGTCATATCATAATAGAGACAGTAGATCTAGGTGGTCTGTCATATTATAATAGAGACAGTAGGTCTAGCTGGTCTGTCAAATTATAATAGAGACAGTAGATCTAGCTGGTTGGTCATATTATAATCGAGACAGTAGATCTAGCTGGTCTGTCATATTATAATAGAGACAGTAGATCTAGCTGGTCCGTCATATTATAATAGAGAGTGTAGATCTAGCTGGTCTCTCATAATATAATGGATACGGTAGATCTAGCTGGTCTGTCATAATATAATAGAGACAGTAGATCTAGCTGGTCTGTCATATTATAATAGAGACAGTAGATCTAGCTGGTCTGTCATAGTATAATAGAGACAGTAGATCTAGCTGGTCTGTCATAATACAATAGAGACAGTAGATCTAGCTGGTCTGTCATAAAATAATAGAGACATAGAGACAGTAGATCTAGCTGGTCTGTCATATTATCATAGAGACAGTAGATCTAGCTGGTCTGTCATAATATAACAGAGAAAGTAGATCTAGCTGGTCTGTCATAGTACAATAGAGACAGTAGATCTAGCTGGTCTGTCATAATATAATAGAGACAGTAGATCTAGCTGGTCTGTCATAATGTAATAGAGACAGTAGATCTAGCTGGTCTGTCATTTATAATAGAGACAGTAGATCTAGCTGGTCTGTCATATTATAATAGAGACAGTAGATCTAGCTGGTCTGTCATAAAATAATAGAGACAGTAGATCTAGCTGGTCTGTCATATTATAATAGAGACAGTAGATCTAGCTGGTCTGTCATATTATAATAGAGACAGTAGATCTAGCTGGTCCATCATATTATAATAAAGACAGCAGATCTAGATGGTCTGTCATAATATAATGGAGAAGGTAGATCTAGCTGGTCTGTCATAATGTAATAGAGACAGTAGATCTAGCTGGTCTGTCATTTAGTAATAGAGACAGTAGATCTAGCTGGTCTGTCATATTATAATAGAGACAGTAGGTCTAGCTGGTCTGTCATATAGTAATAGAGACAGTAGATCTAGCTGGTCTGTCATATTATAATAGAGACAGTAGGTCTAGCTGGTCTGTCATATTATAATAGAGACAGTAGATCTAGCTGGTCTGTCATATAATAATAGAGACAGTAGATCTAGCTGGTCTTTCATATTATAATAGAGACAGTAGATCTAGCTGGTCTGTCATATTATAATAGAGACAGTAGATCTAGCTGGTCTGGTCATATTATAATAGAGACAGTAGATCTAGCTGGTCTGTCATAATATAATAGAAACAGTTGATCTAGCTGGTCTGTCATAATATAATAGAGACAGTAGATCTAGCTGGTCTGTCATATTCTAATAGAGACAGTAGATCTAGCTGGTCTGTCATATTAGAATAGAGACAGTAGATCTAGCTGGTCTGTCATATTATAATAGAGACAGTAGATCTAGCTGGTCCGTCATATTATAATAGAGACAGTAGATGTAGCTGGTCTGTCATATTATAATAGAGACAGTAGATCTAGCTGGTCCATCATATTATAATAGAGACAGTAGATCTAGCTGGTCTGTCATATTATAATAGAGACAGTAGGTCTAGCTGGTCTGTCATATTATAATAGAGACAGTAGATCTAGCTGGTCTGTCATATTATAATAGAGACAGTAGATCTAGCTGGTCTGTCATATAATAATAGAGACAGTAGATCTAGCTGGTCTGTCATATTATAATAGAGACAGTAGATCTAGCTGGTCTGTCATATTATAATGGAGACAGTAGGTCTAGCTGGTCTGTCATATTATAATAGAGACAGTAGATCTAGCTGGTCTGTCATAAAATAATAGAGACAGTAGATCTAGCTGGTCTGTCATATTATAATAGAGACAGTAGATCTAGCTGGTCTGTCATATTATAATAGAGACAGTAGATCTAGCTGGTCTGTCATATTATAATAGAGACAGTAGATCTAGCTGGTCTGTCATAATATAATGGATACAGTAGATCTAGCTGGTCTGTCATAGTATAATAGAGACAGTAGATCTAGCTGGTATGTCATAATACAATAGAGACAGTAGATCTAGCTGGTCTGTCATAATACAATAGAGACAGTAGATCTAGCTGGTCTGTCATGATATAATAGAGACAGTAGATCTAGCTGGTCTGTCATATTATAATAGAGAGAGTAGATCTAGCTGGTCTGTCATAATATAATAGAGACTGTTGATCTAGCTGGTCTGTCATAAAATAATAGAGACAGTAGATGTAGCTGGTCTGTCATATTATCATAGAGACAGTAGATCTAGCTGGTCTGTCATATTATAATAGAGACAGTAGATCTAGCTGGTCTGTCATATTATAATAGAGAGTAGATCTAGCTGGTCCGTCATATTATAATAGAGACAGTAGATGTAGCTGGTCTGTCATATTATAATAGAGACAGTAGATCTAGCTGGTCCATCATATTATTATAAAGACAGTAGATCTAGCTGGTCTGTCATATTATAATAGAGACAGTAGATCTAGCTGGTCCTTCATATTATAATAGAGACAGTAGATCTAGCTGGTCTGTCATAATATAATAGAGACAGCAGATCTAGATGGTCTGTCATAATATAATGGAGAAGGTAGATCTAGCTGGTCTGTCATAATGTAATAGAGACAGTAGATCTAGCTGGTCTGTCATTTAGTAATAGAGACAGTAGATCTAGCTGGTCTGTCATATTATAATAGAGACAGTAGGTCTAGCTGGTCTGTCATATATTATAATAGAGACAGTAGATCTAGCTGGTCTGTCATATTATAATAGAGACAGTAGATCTAGCTGGTCTGTCATATTATAATAGAGACAGTAGATCTAGCTGGTCTGTCATATTATAATAGAGACAGTAGATCTAGCTGGTCTGTCATATTATAATAGAGACAGTAGATCTAGCTGGTCTGTCATATTATAATAGAGACAGTAGATCTAGCTGGTTGGTCATATTATAATCGAGACAGTAGATCTAGCTGGTCTGTCATAATATAATAGAAACAGTTGATCTAGCTGGTCTGTCATAATATAATAGAGACAGTAGATCTAGCTGGTCTGTCATATTATAATAAAGACAGTAGATCTAGCTGGTCTGTCATATTATAATAGAGACAGATCTAGCTGGTCTGTCATATTATAATAAAGACAGTAGATCTAGCTGGTCCGTCATATTATAATAGAGACAGTAGATCTAGCTGGTCTGTCATAATATAATAGAAACAGTTGATCTAGGTGGTCTGTCATAATATAATAGAGACAGTAGATCTAGCTGGTCTGTCATATTATAATAGAGACAGTAGATCTAGCTGGTCTGTCATATTATAATAGAGACAGTAGATCTAGCTGGTCTGTCATATTATAATAGAGACAGTAGATCTAGCTGGTCCGTCATATTATAATAAAGACAGTAGATCTAGCTGGTATGTCATATTATAATAAAGACAGTAGATCTAGCTGGTATGTCATATTATAATAGAGACAGTAGGTCTAGCTGGTCTGTCATATTATAATAGAGACAGTAGGTCTAGCTGGTCTGTCATATTATAATAGGGACAGTAGATCTAGCTGGTCTGTCATATAATAATAGAGACAGTAGATCTAGCTGGTCTGTCATATTATAATAGAGACAGTAGATCTAGCTGGTCTGTCATATTATAATGGAGACAGTAGATCTAGCTGGTCTGTCATATTATAATAGAGACAGTAGATCTAGCTGGTCTGTCATAAATAATAGAGACAGTAGATCTAGCTGGTCTGTCATATTATAATAGAGACAGTAGATCTAGCTGGTCTGTCATATTATAATGGAGACAGTAGATCTAGCTGGTCTGTCATATTATAATAGAGACAGTAGATCTAGCTGGTCTGTCATAAAATAATAGAGACAGTAGATCTAGCTGGTCTGTCATATTATAATAGAGACAGTAGATCTAGCTGGTCTGTCATATTATAATAGAGACAGTAGATCTAGCTGGTCCGTCATATTATAATAGAGACCGTAGATCTAGCTGGTCTCTCATAATATAATGGATAAGGTAGATCTAGCTGGTCTGTCATAATATAATAGAGACAGTAGATCTAGCTGGTCTGTCATAATATAATAGAGACAGTAGATCTAGCTGGTCTGTCATAATATAATAGAGACAGTAGATCTAGCTGGTCTGTCATATTATAATAGAGACAGTAGATCTAGCTGGTCTGTCATATTATAATAGAGACAGTAGATCTAGCTGGTCCGTCATATTATAATAGAGACCGTAGATCTAGCTGGTCTCTCATAATATAATGGATAAGGTAGATCTAGCTGGTCTGTCATAATATAATAGAGACAGTAGATCTAGCTGGTATGTCATAATACAATAGAGACAGTAGATCTAGCTGGTCTGTCATGATATAATAGAGACAGTAGATCTAGCTGGTCTGTCATATTATAATAGAGAGAGTAGATCTAGCTGGTCTGTCATAATATAATAGAAACTGTTGATCTAGCTGGTCTGTCATAAAATAGAGACAGTAGATGTAGCTGGTCTGTCATATTATCATAGAGACAGTAGATCTAGCTGGTCTGTCATATTATAATAGAGACAGTAGATCTAGCTGGTCTGTCATATTATAATAGAGACAGTAGATCTAGCTGGTCCGTCATATTATAATAGAGACAGTAGATGTAGCTGGTCTGTCATATTATAATAGAGACAGTAGATCTAGCTGGTCCGTCATATTAAAATAAAGACAGTAGATCTAGCTGCTATGTCATATTATAATAGAGACAGTAGGTCTAGCTGGTCTGTCATATTATAATAGAGACAGTAGATCTAGCTGGTCTGTCATATTATAATAGAGACAGTAGATCTAGCTGGTCTGTCATCTTATAATAGAGACAGTAGATCTAGCTGGTCTGTCATATTATAATAGAGACCGTAGATCTAGCTGGTCTCTCATAATATAATGGATAAGGTAGATCTAGCTGGTCTGTCATAATATAATACAGACAGTAGATCTAGCTGGTCTGTGATCTTATAATAGAGACAGTAGATCTAGCTGGTCTGTCATAGTATAATAGAGACAGTAGATCTAGCTGGTCTGTCATAATACAATAGAGACAGTAGATCTAGCTGGTCTGTCATGATATAATAGAGACAGTAGATCTAGCTGGTCTGTCATATTATAATAGAGAGAGTAGATCTAGCTGGTCTGTCATAATATAATAGAGACTGTTGATCTAGCTGGTCTGTCATAAAATAATAGAGACAGTAGATGTAGCTGGTCTGTCATATTATCATAGAGACAGTAGATCTAGCTGGTCTGTCATATTATAATAGAGACAGTAGATCTAGCTGGTCTGTCATATTATAATAGAGAGAGTAGATCTAGCTGGTCCGTCATATTATAATAGAGACAGTAGATGTAGCTGGTCTGTCATATTATAATAGAGACAGTAGATCTAGCTGGTCCATCATATTATAATAAAGACAGTAGATCTAGCTGGTCTGTCATATTATAATAGAGACAGTAGATCTAGCTGGTCCTTCATATTATAATAGAGACAGTAGATCTAGCTGGTCTGTCATAATATAATAGAGACAGCAGATCTAGATGGTCTGTCATAATATAATGGAGAAGGTAGATCTAGCTGGTCTGTCATAATGTAATAGAGACAGTAGATCTAGCTGGTCTGTCATTTAGTAATAGAGACAGTAGATCTAGCTGGTCTGTCACATTATAATAGAGACAGTAGGTCTAGCTGGTCTGTCATATAGTAATAGAGACAGTAGATCTAGCTGGTCTGTCATATTATAATAGAGACATTAGGTCTAGCTGGTCTGTCATATTATAATATAGACAGTAGATCTAGCTGGTCTGTCATATTATAATAGAGACAGTAGATCTAGCTGGTCTGTCATATTATAATAGAGACAGTAGATCTAGCTGGTCTGTCATATTATAATAGAGACAGTAGATCTAGCTGGTTGGTCATATTATAATCGAGACAGTAGATCTAGCTGGTCTGTCATAATATAATAGAAACAGTTGATCTAGCTGGTCTGTCATAATATAATAGAGACAGTAGATCTAGCTGGTCTGTCATATTATAATAGAGACAGTAGATCTAGCTGGTCTGTCATATTATAATAGAGACAGTAGATCTAGCTGGTCTGTCATATTATAATAGAGAGAGTAGATCTATCTCGTCCGTCATATTATAATAGAGACAGTAGATGTAGCTGGTCTGTCATATTATAATAAAGACAGTAGATCTAGCTGGTCTGTCATATTATAATAAAGACAGTAGATCTAGCTGGTCTGTCATATTATAATAGAGACAGATCTAGCTGGTCTGTCATATTATAATAGAGATAGTAGATCTAGCTGGTCCGTCATATTATAATAGAGACAGTAGATCTAGCTGGTCTGTCATAATATAATAGAAACAGTTGATCTAGGTGGTCTGTCATAATATAATAGAGACAGTAGATCTAGCTGGTCTGTCATATTATAATAGAGACAGTAGATCTAGCTGGTCCGTCATATTATAATAGAGACAGTAGATGTAGCTGGTCTGTCATATTATAATAGAGACAGTAGATCTAGCTGGTCCATCATATTATAATAAAGACAGTAGATCTAGCTGGTCTGTCATATTATAATAGAGACAGTAGATCTAGCTGGTCTGTCATATTATAATGGAGACAGTAGGTCTAGCTGGTCTGTCATATTATAATAGAGACAGTAGATCTAGCTGGTCTGTCATATAATAATAGAGACAGTAGATCTTGCTGGTCTGTCATATTATAATAGAGACAGTAGATCTAGCTGGTCTGTCATCTTATAATAGAGACAGTAGATCTAGCTGGTCTGTCATGAAATAATAGAGACAGTAGATCTAGCTGGTCTGTCATATCATAATAGAGACAGTAGATCTAGCTGGTCTGTCATAGTACAATAGAGACAATATATCTAGCTGGTCTGTCATATTATAATAGAGACAGTAGGTCTAGCTGGTCTGTCATATTATAATAGAGACAGTAGATCTAGCTGGTCTGTCATATAATAATAGAGACAGTAGATCTAGCTGGTCTGTCATATTATAATAGAGACAGTAGATCTAGCTGGTCTGTCATATTATAATAGAGACAGTAGATCTAGCTGGTCTGTGATCTTATAATAGAGACAGTAGATCTAGCTGGTCTGTCATATTATAATAGAGACAGTAGGTCTAGCTGGTCTGTCATATTATAATAGAGACAGTAGATCTAGCTGGTCTGTCATATTATAATAGAGACAGTAGATCTAGCTGGTCTGTCATATTATAATAGAGACAGTAGATCTAGCTGGTCTGTCATCTTATAATAGAGACAGTAGATCTAGCTGGTCTGTCATATTATAATAGAGACAGTAGATCTAGCTGGTCTGTCATAATATAATAGATAGATCTAGCTGGTAGATCTAGCTGGTCTGTCATAATATAATAGAGACAGTAGATCTAGCTGGTCTGTCATATTATAATAGAGACAGTAGATCTAGCTGGTCTGTCAATATATAATAGAGACAGTAGATCTAGCTGGTCCGTCATATTATAATAGAGACAGTAGATCTAGCTGGTCTGTCATATTATAATAGAGACAGTAGATCTAGCTGGTCTGTCATATTATAATAGAGACAGTAGATCTAGCTGGTCTGTCATAATATAATGGAGAAGGTAGATCTAGCTGGTCTGTCATAATACAATAGAGACAGGAGATCTAGCTGGTCTGTCATTATATAATAGAGACAGTAGATCTAGCTGGTCTGTCATGATATAATAGAGACAGTAGATCTAGCTGGTCTGTCATATTATAATAGAGACAGTAGATCTAGCTGGTCTGTCATAATATAATAGAAACTGTTGATCTAGCTGGTCTGTCATAATAATAGAGACAGTAGATCTAGCTGGTCTGTCATATTATAATAGAGACAGTAGATCTAGCTGGTCTGTCATATTATAATAGAGACAGTAGATCTAGCTGGTCTGTCATATTATAATAGAGAGAGTAGATCTAGCTGGTCTGTCATATTATAATAGAGACAGTAGATCTAGCTGGTCTGTCATATTATAATAGAGACAGTAGATCTAGCTGGTCTGTCATATTAAAATAAAGACAGTAGATCTAGCTGGTCTGTCATATTATAATAGAGACAGTAGGTCTAGCTGGTCTGTCATATTATAATAGAGACAGTAGATCTAGCTGGTCTGTCATATTATAATAGAGACAGTAGATCTAGCTGGTCTGTCATCTTATAATAGAGACAGTAGATCTAGCTGGTCTGTCATATTATAATAGAGACAGTAGATCTAGCTGGTCTGTCATAATATAATGGATAAGGTAGATCTAGCTGGTCTGTCATAATATAATACAGACAGTAGATCTAGCTGGTCTGTGATCTTATAATAGAGACAGTAGATCTAGCTGGTCTGTCATAGTATAATAGAGACAGTAGATCTAGCTGGTCTGTCATAATACAATAGAGACAGTAGATCTAGCTGGTCTGTCATGATATAATAGAGACAGTAGATCTAGCTGGTCTGTCATATTATAATAGAGAGAGTAGATCTAGCTGGTCTGTCATAATATAATAGAGACTGTTGATCTAGCTGGTCTGTCATAAAATAATAGAGACAGTAGATGTAGCTGGTCTGTCATATTATCATAGAGACAGTAGATCTAGCTGGTCTGTCATATTATAATAGAGACAGTAGATCTAGCTGGTCTGTCATATTATAATAGAGACAGTAGATCTAGCTGGTCCGTCATATTATAATAGAGACAGTAGATCTAGCTGGTCTGTCATATTATAATAGAGACAGTAGATCTAGCTGGTCCATCATATTATAATAGAGACAGTAGATCTAGCTGGTCTGTCATATTATAATAGAGACAGTAGATCTAGCTGGTCCTTCATATTATAATAGAGACAGTAGATCTAGCTGGTCTGTCATAATATAATAGAGACAGCAGATCTAGATGGTCTGTCATAATATAATGGAGAAGGTAGATCTAGCTGGTCTGTCATAATGTAATAGAGACAGTAGATCTAGCTGGTCTGTCATTTAGTAATAGAGACAGTAGATCTAGCTGGTCTGTCATATTATAATAGAGACAGTAGGTCTAGCTGGTCTGTCATATAGTAATAGAGACAGTAGATCTAGCTGGTCTGTCATATTATAATAGAGACAGTAGGTCTAGCTGGTCTGTCATATTATAATAGAGACAGTAGATCTAGCTGGTCTGTCATATAATAATAGAGACAGTAGATCTAGCTGGTCTGTCATATTATAATAGAGACAGTAGATCTAGCTGGTCTGTCATATTATAATAGAGACAGTAGATCTAGCTGGTTGGTCATATTATAATCGAGACAGTAGATCTAGCTGGTCTGTCATAATATAATAGAAACAGTTGATCTAGCTGGTCTGTCATAATATAATAGAGACAGTAGATCTAGCTGGTCTGTCATATTATAATAGAGACAGTAGATCTAGCTGGTCTGTCATATTATAATAGAGACAGTAGATCTAGCTGGTCTGTCATATTATAATAGAGAGAGTAGATCTAGCTGGTCCGTCATATTATAATAGAGACAGTAGATGTAGCTGGTCTGTCATATTATAATAAAGACAGTAGATCTAGCTGGTCTGTCATATTATAATAAAGACAGTAGATCTAGCTGGTCTGTCATATTATAATAGAGACAGTAGATCTAGCTGGTCTGTCATATTATAATAGAGACAGTAGATCTAGCTGGTCCGTCATATTATAATAGAGACAGTAGATCTAGCTGGTCTGTCATAATATAATAGAAACAGTTGATCTAGCTGGTCTGTCATAATATAATAGAGACAGTAGATCTAGCTGGTCTGTCATATTATAATAGAGACAGTAGATCTAGCTGGTCTGTCATATTATAATAGAGACAGTAGATCTAGCTGGTCTGTCATATTATAATAGAGACAGTAGATCTAGCTGGTCCGTCATATTATAATAGAGACAGTAGATCTAGCTGGTCTGTCATATTATAATAGAGAGAGTAGATCTAGCTGGTCCGTCATATTATAATAGAGACAGTAGGTCTAGCTGGTCTGTCATATTATAATAGAGACAGTAGATCTAGCTGGTCTGTCATATAATAATAGAGACAGTAGATATCGCTGGTCTGTCATATTATAATAGAGACAGTAGATCTAGCTGGTCTGTCATCTTATAATAGAGACAGTAGATCTAGCTGGTCTGTCATGATATAATAGAGACAGTAGATATAGCTGGTCTGTCATATTATAATGGAGACAGTAGGTCTAGCTGGTCTGTCATATTATAATAGAGACAGTAGATCTAGCTGGTCTGTCATATTATAATAGAGACAGTAGATCTAGCTGGTCTGTCATATTATAATAGAGACAGTAGATCTAGCTGGTCTGTCATATTATAATCGAGACAGTAGATCTAGCTGGTCTGTCATATTATAATAGAGACAGTAGATCTAGCTGGTCTGTCATATTATAATAGAGACAGTAGATCTAGCTGGTCTGTGATCTTATAATAGAGACAGTAGATCTAGCTGGTCTGTCATGATATAATAGAAACAGTAGATCTAGCTGGTCTGTCATAATATAATAGAGACAGTAGATCTAGCTGGTCTGTCATCTTATAATAGAGACAGTAGATCTAGCTGGTCTGTCATGATATAATAGAGACAGTAGATCTAGCTGGTCTGTCATATTATAATAGAGACAGTTGATCTAGCTGGTCTGTCATAAAATAATAGAGACAGTAGATCTAGCTGGTCTGTCATATTATAATAGAGACAGTAGGTCTAGCTGGTCTGTCATATTATAACAGAGACAGTAGATCTAGCTGGTCTGTCATATTATAATGGAGACAGTAGGTCTAGCTGGTCTGTCATATTATAATAGAGACAGTAGTTCTAGCTGGTCTGTCATATTATAATAGAGAGAGTAGATCTAGCTGGTCCGTCATATTATAATAGAGACAGTAGATGTAGCTGGTCCGTCATATTATAATAGAGACAGTAGATCTAGCTGGTCTGTCATAATATAATAGAAACAGTTGATCTAGCTGGTCTGTCATATTATAATAGAGAGAGCTGGTCTGTCATATTATAATAGAGATCTAGCTGGTCTGTCATATTATAATAGAGACAGTAGATCTAGCTGGTCTGTGATCTTATAATAGAGACAGTAGATCTAGCTGGTCTGTCATGATATAATAGAAACAGTTGATCTAGCTGGTCTGTCATAATATAATAGAGACAGTAGATCTAGCTGGTCTGTGATCTTATAATAGAGACAGTAGATCTAGCTGGTCTGTCATGATATAATAGAGGCAGTCGATCTAGCTGGTCTGTCATATTATAATAGAGACAGTTGATGTAGCTGGTCTGTCATAATATAATAGAGACAGTAGATCTAGCTTGTCTGTCATATTATAATAAAGACAGTAGATCTAGCTGGTATGTCATATTATAATAGAGACAGATCTAGCTGGTCTGTCATATTATAATAGAGACAGTAGATCTAGCTGGTCTGTCATATTATAATAGAGACAGTAGATCTAGCTGGTCCGTCATATTATAATATTGACAGTAGATCTAGCTGGTCTGTCATAATACAATGGAGACAGTAGATCTAGCTGGTCTGTCATATTATAATAGAGAGTAGATCTAGCTGGTCTGTCATATTATAATAGAGAGAGTAGGTCTAGCTTGTCTGTCATAATATAATAGAAACTGTTGATCTAGCTGGTCTGTCATAAAATAATAGAGACAGCAGATCTAGCTGGTCTGTCATATTATAATAGAGACAGTAGGTCTAGCTGGTCTGTCATATTATAATAAAGACAGTAGATCTAGCTGGTCTGTCATATAATAATAGAGACAGTAGATCTAGCTGGTCTGTCATATTATAATAGAGACAATAGATCTAGCTGGTCTGTCATATTATAATAGAGAGAGTAGATCTAGCTGGTCCGTCATATTATAATAGAGACAGTAGATCTAGCTGGTCTGTCATATTATAATAAAGACAGTAGATCTAGCTGGTCTGTCATATAATAATAGAGACAGTAGATCTAGCTGGTCTGTCATATTATAGTAGAGACAGTAGGTCTAGCTGGTCTGCCAAATTATAATGGAGAAAGTAGATCTAGCTGGTTGGTCATATTATAATCGAGACAGTAGATCTAGCTGGTCTGTCATAATATAATAGAAACAGTTGATCTAGCTGTTCTGTCATAATACAATAGAGACAGTTGATCTAGCTGGTCTGTCATAATATAATAGAGACAGTAGATCTACCTCTTCTGTCATATTATAATAGAGACAGTAGATCTAGCTGGTCTGTCATATTATAATAGAGACAGTAGATCTAGCTGGTCCGTCATATTATAATAGAGAGAGTAGATCTAGCTGGTCTGTCATATTATAATAGAGACAGTAGATCTAGCTGGTCTGTCATATTATAATAAAGACAGTAGATCTAGCTGGTCTGTCATATTATAATAGACACAGTAGATCTAGCTTGTCCGTCATATTATAATAAAGACAGTAGATCTAGCTGGTCTGTCATCTTATAATAGAGACAGTAGATCTAGCTGGTCTGTCATATTATAATAGAGACAGTAGATCTAGCTGGTCTGTCATATTATAATAGAGACAGTAGATCTAGCTGGTCTGTCATATTATAATAGAGACAGTAGATCTAGCTGGTCTGTCAAAATACAATAGAGACAGTAGATCTAGCTGGTCTGTCATATTATAATAGAGACAGTAGATCTAGCTGGTCTGTCATATTATAACATAGACAGTAGATCTAGCTGGTCTGTCAAAATACAATAGAGACAGTAGATCTAGCTGGTCTGTCATTATATAATAGAGACAGTAGATCTAGCTGGTCTGTCATAATATAATAGAGACAGTAGATCTAGCTGGTCTGTCATATTATAATAAAGACAGTAGATCTAGCTGGTCTGTCATAATATAATAGAGACAGTAGATCGAGCTGGTCTGTCAAAATACAATAGAGACAGTAGATCTAGCTGGTCTGTCATTATATAATAGAGACAGTAGATCTAGCTTGTCCGTCAGTTTATAATAGAGACAGTAGATGTAGCTGGTCTGTCATAATATAATAGAGACAGTAGATCTAGCTGGTCTGTCATAATATAATAGAGACAGTAGATCTAGCTGGTCTGTCATATTATAATAAAGACAGTAGATCTAGCTGGTCTGTCATCTTATAATAGAGACAGTAGATCTAGCTGGTCTGTCATATTATAATAGAGACAGTAGATCTAGCTGGTCTGTCATATTATAATAGAGACAGTAGATCTAGCTGGTCTGTCATAATATAATAGAAACAGTTGATCTAGCTGGTCTGTCATTATATAATAGAGACAGTTGATCCAGCTGGTCTGTCATATTATCATAGAGACAGTAGATCTAGCTGGTCCGTCATATTATAATATTGACAGTAGATCTAGCTGGTCTGTCATAATACAATGGAGACTGTAGATCTTGCTGGTCTGTCATATTATAATAGAGAGAGTAGATCTAGCTGGTCTGTCATATTATAATAGAGAGAGTAGGTCTAGCTTGTCTGTCATAATATAATAGAAACTGTTGATCTAGCTGGTCTGTCATAAAATAATAGAGACAGCAGATCTAGCTGGTCTGTCATATTATAATAGAGACAGTAGGTCTAGCTGGTCTGTCATAATATAATAGAGACAGTAGATCTAGCTGGTCTGTCATATTATAATAGAGACAGTAGATCTAGCTGGTCTGTCATATTATAATAGAGACATTAGATCTAGCTGGTCTGTCATATTATAATAGAGAGAGTAGATCTATCTGGTCCGTCATATTATAATAGAGACAGTAGATGTAGCTGGTCTGTCATATTATAATAAAGACAGTAGATCTAGCTGGTCTGTCATATTATAATAAAGACAGTAGATCATGCTGGTCTGTCATATTATAATAGAGACAGATCTAGCTGGTCTATCATATTATAATAGAGACAGTAGATCTAGCTGGTCTGTCATATTATAATAGAGACAGTAGATCTAGCTGGTCTGTCATGATATAATAGAAACAGTTGATCTAGCTGGTCTGTCATAATATAATAGAGACAGTAGATCTAGCTGGTCTGTGATCTTATAATAGAGACAGTAGATCTAGATGGTCTGTCATGATACAATAGAGACAGTTGATCTAGCTGGTCTGTCATAATATAATAGAGACAGTAGATCTATCTGGTCTGTCATATTATAATAGAGACAGTAGATCTAGCTGGTCTGTCATATTATAATAGAGAGAGTAGATCTAGCTGGTCCATCATATTATAATAGAGACAGTAGATGTAGCTGGTCTGTCATATTATAATAAAGACAGTAGATCTAGCTGGTCTGTCTTATTATAATAAAGACAGTAGATCTAGCTGGTCTGTCATATTATAATAGACACAGTAGATCTAGCTTGTCCGTCATATTATAATAAAGACAGTAGATCTAGCTGGTCTGTCATCTTATAATAGAGACAGTAGATCTAGCTGGTCTGTCATATTATAATAGAGACAGTAGATCTAGCTGGTCTGTCATATTATAATAGAGACAGTAGATCTAGCTGGTCTGTCATATTATAACAGAGACAGTAGATCTAGCTGGTCTGTCAAAATACAATAGAGACAGTAGATCTAGCTGGTCTGTCATATTATAATAGAGACAGTAGATCTAGCTGGTCTGTCATATTATAACATAGACAGTAGATCTAGCTGGTCTGTCAAAATACAATAGAGACAGTAGATCTAGCTGGTCTGTCATTATATAATAGAGACAGTAGATCTAGCTGGTCTGTCATAATATAATAGAGACAGTAGATTGAGCTGGTCTGTCATATTATAATAAAGACAGTAGATCTAGCTGGTCTGTCATAATATAATAGAGACAGTAGATCTAGCTGGTCTGTCAAAATACAATGGAGACACTAGATATAGCTGGTCTGTCATTATATAATAGAGACAGTAGATCTAGCTTGTCCGTCAGTTTATAAGAGAGACAGTAGATGTAGCTGGTCTGTCATAATATAATAGAGACAGTAGATCTAGCTGGTCTGTCATAATATAATAGAGACAGTAGATCTAGCTGGTCTGTCATAATATAATAGAGACAGTTGATCTAGCTGGTCTGTCATAATATAATAGAGACAGTTGATCTAGCTGGTCTGTCATATTATAATAGAGAAAGTAGATCTAGCTGGTCTGTCATAATATAATAGAAACAGTAGATCTAGCTGGTGTGTAATCTTATAATAGAGACAGTAGATCTAGCTGGTCTGTTATTTTATAATAGAGACAGTAGATCTAGCTGGTCTGTCATAATACAATAGAGACAGTAGATCTAGCTGGTCTGTCATGATATAATAGAGACAGTAGATCTAGCTGGTCCGTCATATTATAATTGAAACAGTAGATCTAGCTGGTCTGCCATATTATAATAGAGACAGTTGATCTAGCTGGTCTGTCATAAAATAATAGAGACAGTAGATGTAGCTGGTCTGTCATATTATAATAGAGACAGTAGATCTAGCTGGTCTGTCATATTATAATAGAGACAGTAGATCTAGCTGGTCCGTCATATTATAATAGAGACAGTAGATGTAGCTGGTCTGTCATATTATAATAGAGACAGTAGATCTAGCTGGTCCATCATATTATAATAGAGACAGTAGATCTAGCTGGTCTGTCATAATATAATAGAGACAGCAGATCTAGATGGTCTGTCATAATATAATGGAGAAGGTAGATCTAGCTGGTCTGTCATAATGTAATAGAGACAGTAGATCTAGCTGGTCTGTCATTTAGTAATAAAGACAGTAGATCTAGCTGGTCTGTCATATTATAATAGAGACAGTAGGTCTAGCTGGTCTGTCATATAGTAATAGAGACAGTAGATCTAGCTGGTCTGTCATATTATAATAGAGACAGTAGATCTAGCTGGTCTGTCATATTATAATATAGACAGTAGATCTAGCTGGTCTGTCATATAATAATAGAGACAGTAGATCTAGCTGGTCTTTCATATTATAATAGAGACAGTAGATCTAGCTGGTCTGTCATATTATAATAGAGACAGTAGATCTAGCTGGTTGGTCATATTATAATCGAGACAGTAGATCTAGCTGGTCTGTCATAATATAATAGAAACAGTTGATCTAGCTGGTCTGTCATAATATAATAGAGACAGTAGATCTAGCTGGTCTGTCATATTCTTATAGAGACAGTAGATCTAGCTGGTCTGTCATATTAGAATAGAGACAGTAGATCTAGCTGGTCTGTCATATTATAATAGAGAGTAGATCTAGCTGGTCCGTCATATTATAATAGAGACAGTAGATGTAGCTGGTCTGTCATATTATAATAGAGACAGTAGATCTAGCTGGTCCATCATATTATAATAAAGACAGTAGATCTAGCTGGTATGTCATATTATAATAGAGACAGTAGGTCTAGCTGGTCTGTCATATTATAATAGAGACAGTAGGTCTAGCTGGTCTGTCATATTATAATAGAGACAGTAGATCTAGCTGGTCTGTCATATAATAATAGAGACAGTAGATCTAGCTGGTCTGTCATATTATAATAGAGACAGTAGATCTAGCTGGTCTGTCATATTATAATGGAGACAGTAGGTCTAGCTGGTCTGTCATATTATAATAGAGACAGTAGATCTAGCTGGTCTGTCATATAATAATAGAGACAGTAGATCTAGCTGGTCTATCATATTATAATAGAGACAGTAGATCTAGCTGGTCTGTCATATTATAATCGAGACAGTAGATCTAGCTGGTATGTCATAATACAATAGAGACAGTAGATCTAGCTGGTCTGTCATGATATAATAGAGACAGTAGATCTAGCTGGTCTGTCATATTATAATAGAGACAGTAGATCTAGCTGGTCTGTCATAATATAATAGAAACTGTTGATCTAGCTGGTCTGTCATAAAATAATAGAGACAGTAGATGTAGCTGGTCTGTCATATTATCATAGAGACAGTAGATCTAGCTGGTCTGTCATATTATAATAGAGACAGTAGATCTAGCTGGTCTGTCATATTATAATAGAGAGAGTAGATCTAGCTGGTCCGTCATATTAAAATAAAGACAGTAGATCTAGCTGCTATGTCATATTATAATAGAGACAGTAGGTCTAGCTGGTCTGTCATATTATAATAGAGACAGTAGATCTAGCTGGTCTGTCATATTATAATAGAGAGAGTAGATCTAGCTGGTCTGTCATAATATAATAGAAACTGTTGATCTAGCTGGTCTGTCATAAAATAATAGAGACAGTAGATGTAGCTGGTCTGTCATATTATCATAGAGACAGTAGATCTAGCTGGTCCGTCATATTATAATAGAGACAGTAGATGTAGCTGGTCTGTCATATTATAATAGAGACAGTAGATCTAGCTGGTCCGTCATATTAAAATAAAGACAGTAGATCTAGCTGCTATGTCATATTATAATAGAGACAGTAGGTCTAGCTGGTCTGTCATATTATAATAGAGACCGTAGATCTAGCTGGTCCGTCATATTATAATAGAGACAGTAGATGTAGCTGGTCTGTCATATTATAATAGAGACAGTAGATCTAGCTGGTCCGTCATATTAAAATAAAGACAGTAGATCTAGCTGGTATGTCATATTATAATAGAGACAGTAGGTCTAGCTGGTCTGTCATATTATAAAATAGACTGTAGATCTAGCTGGTCTGTCATATTATAATAGAGACAGTAGATCTAGCTGATCTGTCATATTATAATAGAAACAGTTGATCTAGCTGGTCTGTCATAATATAATTGAGACTGTAGATCTAGCTGGTCTGTCATATCATAATAGAGACAGTTGATCTAGCTGGTCTGTCATAGTACAATAGAGACAGTATATCTAGCTGGTCTGTCATAATATAATAGAAACAGTTGATCTAGCTGGTCTGTCATATTATAACAGAGACAGTAGATCTAGCTGGTCTGTCATATAATAATAGAGACAGTAGATCTAGCTGGTCTGTCATATTATAATAGAGACAGTAGATCTAGCTGGTCTGTCATATTATAATAGAGACAGTAGATCTAGCTGGTCTGTGATCTTATAATAGAGACAGTAGATCTAGCTGGTCTGTCATGATATAATAGAAACAGTTGATCTAGCTGGTCTGTCATAATATAATAGAGACAGTAGATCTAGCTGGTCTGTGATCTTATAATAAAGACAGTAGATCTAGCTGGTCTGTCATAATACAATAGAGACAGTAGATCTAGCTGGTATGTCATATTATAATAGAGACAGTAGATCTAGCTGGTCTGTCATATTATAATAGAGACAGTAGATCTAGCTGGTCTGTCATAATATAATAGAGACAGTAGATCTAGCTGGTCTGTCATATTATAATAGAGACAGTAGATCTAGCTGGTCTGTCATCTTATAATAGAGACAGTAGATCTAGCTGGTCTGTCATATTATAATAGAGACAGTAGATCTAGCTGGTCTGTCATATTATAATAGAGACAGTAGATCTAGCTGGTCTGTCATATTATAACAGAGACAGTAGATCTAGCTGGTCTGTCAAAATACAATAGAGACAGTAGATCTAGCTGGTCTGTCATATTATAATAGAGACAGTAGATCTAGCTGGTCTGTCATATTATAACATAGACAGTAGATCTAGCTGGTCTGTCAAAATACAATAGAGACAGTAGATCTAGCTGGTCTGTCATTATATAATAGAGACAGTAGATCTAGCTGGTCTGTCATAATATAATAGAGACAGTAGATCGAGCTGGTCTGTCATATTATAATAAAGACAGTAGATCTAGCTGGTCTGTCATAATATAATAGAGACAGTAGATCAAGCTGGTCTGTCAAAATACAATAGAGACAGTAGATCGAGCTGGTCTGTCATTTTATAATAGAGACAGTAGATCTAGCTTGTCCGTCAGTTTATAATAGAGACAGTAGATGTAGCTGGTCTGTCATATATAATAGAGACAGTAGATCTAGCTGGTCTGTCATAATATAATAGAGACAGTAGATCTAGCTGGTCTGTCATAATATAATAGAGACAGTAGATCTAGCTGGTCTGTCATAATATAATAGAGACAGTTGATCTAGCTGGTCTGTCATAATATAATAGAGACAGTAGATCTAGCTGGTCTGTCATAATATAATAGAGACAGTAGATCTAGCTGGTCTGTCATAATATAATAGAGACAGTAGATCGAGCTGGTCTGTCAAAATACAATAGAGACAGTAGATCTAGCTGTTCTGTCATTATATAATAGAGACAGAAGATCT
The DNA here is from genome assembly GCF_018296145.1 of Oncorhynchus tshawytscha. Classification (NCBI taxonomy): domain Eukaryota; kingdom Metazoa; phylum Chordata; class Actinopteri; order Salmoniformes; family Salmonidae; genus Oncorhynchus; species Oncorhynchus tshawytscha. Next base: position 163,205 of record NW_024609589.1, read on the forward strand.
AGCTTGTCCGTCAGTTTATAATAGAGACAGTAGATGTAGCTGGTCTGTCATAATATAATAGAGACAGTAGATCTAGCTGGTCTGTCATATTATAATAGAGACAGTAGATCTAGCTGGTCTGTCATAATATAATAGAGACAGTAGATCGAGCTGGTCTGTCATAATATAATAGAGACAGTAGATCTAGCTGGTCTGTCATAATATACTAGAGACAGTAGATCTAGCTGGTCTGTCATATTATAATAAAGACAGTAGATCTAGCTGGTCTGTCATCTTATAATAGAGACAGTAGATCGAGCTGGTCTGTCATAATATAATAGAGACAGTAGATCTAGCTGGTCTGTCATAATATAATAGAGACAGTTGATCTAGCTGGTCTGTCATAATATAATAGAGACAGTTGATCTAGCTGGTCTGTCATAATATAATAGAGACAGTAGATCTAGCTGGTCTGTCATCTTATAATAGAGACAGTAGATCTAGCTGGTCTGTCATATTATAATAGAGACAGTAGATCTAGCTGGTCTGTCATTTTATAATAGAGACAGTAGATCTAGCTGGTCGGTCATATTATAATAGAGACAGTAGATCTAGCTGGTCTGTCATAATATAATAGAGACAGTAGATCTAGCTGGTCTGTCATAATATAATAGAGACAGTAGATCTAGCTGGTCTGTCATATTATAATAGAGACAGTAGATCTAGCTGGTCTGTCATAGTATAATAGAGACAGTAGATCTAGCTGGTCTGTCATATTATAATAGAGACAGTAGATCTAGCTGGTCTGTCATATTATAATAGAGACAGTAGATCTAGCTGGTCTGTCATATTATAATAAAGACAGTAGATCTAGCTGGTCTGTCATATTATAATAGAGACAGTAGATCTAGCTGGTCTGTCATAATATAATAGAGACAGTAGATCTAGCTGGTCTGTCATATTATAATAGAGACAGTAGATCTAGCTGGTCTGTCATATTATAACAGAGACAGTAGATCTAGCTGGTCTGTCATATATAATAGAGACAGTAGATCTAGCTGGTCTGTCATATTATAATAGAGACAGTTGATCTAGCTGGTCTGTCATATTATAATAGAGACAGTAGATCTAGCTGGTCTGTCATATTATAATAGAGACAGTAGATCTAGCTGGTCTGTCATATTATAATATTGACAGTAGATCTAGCTGGTCTGTCATAATACAATGGAGACAGTAGATCTAGCTGGTCTGTCATATTATAATAGAGGCAGTAGATCTAGCTGGTCTGTCATATTATAATAGAGACAGTAGATCTAGCTGGTCTGTCATAATATAATAGAAACTGTTGATCTAGCTGGTCTGTCATAAAATAATAGAGACAGCAGATCTAGCTGGTCTGTCATATTATAATAGAGACAGTAGGTCTAGCTGGTCTGTCATATTATAATAGAGACAGTAGATCTAGCTGGTCTGTCATATATAATAGAGACAGTAGATCTAGCTGGTCTGTCATATTATAATAGAGACAGTAGATCTAGCTGGTCTGTCATATTATAATAAAGACAGTAGATCTAGCTGGTCTGTCATATATAATAGAGACAGTAGATCTAGCTGGTCTGTCATATATAATAGAGACAGTAGATCTAGCTGGTCTGTCATATCATAATAGAGACAGTAGATCTAGCTGGTCTGTCATATTATAATAGAGACAGTAGATCTAGCTGGTCTGTCATCTTATAATAGAGACAGTAGATCTAGCTGGTCTGTCATGATATAATAGAGACAGTAGATCTAGCTGGTCTGTCATATCATAATAGAGACAGTAGATCTAGCTGGTCTGTCATAATACAATAGAGACAGTAGATCTAGCTGGTCTGTCATTATATAATAGAGACAGTAGATCTAGCTGGTCTGTCATATTATAATAGAGACAGTAGATCTAGCTGGTCTGTCATATAATAATAGAGACAGTAGATCTTGCTGGTCTGTCATATTATAATAGAGACAGTAGATCTAGCTGGTCTGTCATCTTATAATAGAGACAGTAGATCTAGCTGGTCTGTCATGATATAATAGAGACAGTAGATCTAGCTGGTCTGTCATATCATAATAGAGACAGTAGATCTAGCTGGTCTGTCATAATATAATAGAGACAGTAGATCTAGCTGGTCTGTCATATTATAATAGAGACAGTAGATCTAGCTGGTCTGTCATATTATAATAGAGACAGTAGATCTAGCTGGTCTGTCATATTATAATAGAGACAGTAGATCTAGCTGGTCTGTCATATTATAATAGAGACAGTAGATCTAGCTGGTCTGTCATTATAATAGAGACAGTAGATCTAGCTGGTCTGTCATATTATAATAGAGACAGTAGATCTAGCTGGTCTGTCATATTATAATAGAGACAGTAGATCTAGCTGGTCCGTCATATTATAATAGAGACAGTAGATCTAGCTGGTCCGTCATAATATAATAGAAACAGTTGATCTAGCTGGTCTGTCATCTTATAATAGAGACAGTAGATGTAGCTGGTCTGTCATAATATAATAGAGACAGTAGATCTAGCTGGTCTGTCATATTATAATAAAGACAGTAGATCTAGCTGGTCTGTCATCTTATAATAGAGACAGTAGATCGAGCTGGTCTGTCATAATATAATAGAGACAGTAGATCTAGCTGGTCTGTCATAATATAATAGAGACAGTTGATCTAGCAGGTCTGTCATAATATAATAGAGACAGTTGATCTAGCTGGTCTGTCATAATATAATAAAGACAGTAGATCTAGCTGGTCTGTCATCTTATAATAGAGACAGTAGATCTAGCTGGTCTGTCATATTATAATAGAGACAGTAGATCTAGCTGGTCTGTCATATTATAATAGAGACAGTAGATCTAGCTGGTCTGTCATTTTATAATAGAGACAGTAGATCTAGCTGGTCGGTCATATTATAATAGAGACAGTAGATCTAGCTGGTCTTTCATAATATAATAGACACAGTTGATCTAGCTGGTCTGTCATAATATAATAGAGACAGTAGATCTAGCTTGTCTGTCATATTATAATAGAGACAGTAGATCTAGCTGGTCTGTCATATTATAATAGAGACAGTTGATCTAGCTGGTCTGTCATCATATAATAGAGACAGTAGATCTAGCTGGTCGTTCATATTATAATAAAGACAGTTGATCTAGCTGGCCTGTCATAATATAATAAAGACAGTAGATCTAGCTGGTCTGTCATATTATAATAGAGACAGTAGATCTAGCTGGTCCGTCATATTATAATATTGACAGTAGATCTAGCTGGTCTGTCATAATACAATGGAGACAGTAGATCTAGCTGGTCTGTCATATTATAATAGAGAGAGTAGATCTAGCTGGTCTGTCATATTATAATAGAGAGAGTAGGTCTAGCTGGTCTGTCATAATATAATAGAAACTGTTGATCTAGCTGGTCTGTCATAAAATAATAGAGACAGCAGATCTAGCTGGTCTGTCATATTATAATAGAGACAGTAGGTCTAGCTGGTCTGTCATATTATAATAGTGACAGTAGATCTAGCTGGTCTGTCATATATAATAGAGACAGTAGATCTAGCTGGTCTGTCATATTATAATAGAGACAATAGATCTAGCTGGTCTGTCATATTATAATAAAGACAGTAGATCTAGCTGGTCTGTCATAATATAATAGAGACAGTAGATCTAGCTGGTCTGTCATATCATAATAGAGACAGTAGATCTAGCTGGTCTGTCATATCATAATAGAGACAGTAGATCTAGCTGGTCTGTCATATTATAATAGAGACAGTAGATCTAGCTGGTCTGTCATCTTATAATAGAGACAGTAGATCTAGCTGGTCTGTCATGATATAATAGAGACAGTAGATCTAGCTGGTCTGTCATATCATAATAGAGACAGTTGATCTAGATGGTCTGTCATAGTACAATAGAGACAGTATATCTAGCTGGTCTGTCATTATATAGTAGAGACAGTAGATCGAGCTGGTCTGTCATATTATAATATAGACAGTAGATCTAGCTGGTCTGTCATATTATAATAGAGACAGTAGATCTAGCTGGTCTGTCATATTATAATAGAGACAGTAGATCTAGCTGGTCTGTCATCTTATAATAGAGACAGTAGATCTAGCTGGTCTGTCATGATATAATAGAGACAGTAGATCTAGCTGATCTGTCATATCATAATAGAGACAGTAGATCTAGCTGGTCTGTCATATTATAATAGAGACAGTAGATCTAGCTGGTCTGTCATCTTATAATAGAGACAGTAGATCTAGCTGGTCTGTCATGATAAAATAGAGACAGTAGATATAGCTGGTCTGTCATATTATAATAGAGACAGTAGGTCTAGCTGGTCTGTCATAGTACAATAGAGACAGTATATCTAGCTGGTCTGTCATTATATAGTAGAGACAGTAGATCTAGCTGGTCTGTCATATTAGAATAGAGACAGTAGATCTAGCTGGTCTGTCATATTATAACAGAGACAGTAGATCTAGCTGGTCTGTCATGATATAATAGAGACAGTAGATCTAGCTGGTCTGTAATATTATAATAAAGACAGTAGATCTAGCTGGTCTGTAATATTATAATAAAGACAGTAGATCTAGCTGGTATGTCATATTATAATAGAGACAGATCTAGCTGGTCTGTCATATTATAATAGAGACAATAGATCTAGCTGGTCTGTCATATTATAATAGAGACAGTAGATCTAGCTGGTCTGTCATATTATAATAGAGACAGTAGATCTAGCTGGTCTGTCATAATATAATAGAAACAGTTGATCTAGCTGGTCTGTCATAATATAATAGAGACAGTAGATCTAGCTGGTCTGTCATAATACAATAGAGACAGTAGATCTAGCTGGTCTGTCATATTATAATAGAGACAGTTGATCTAGCTGGTCTGTCATCATATAATAGAGACAGTAGATCTAGCTGGTCGTTCATATTATAATAAAGACAGTTGATCTAGCTGGCCTGTCATAATATAATAAAGACAGTAGATCTAGCTGGTCTGTCATATTATAATAGAGACAGTAGATCTAGCTGGTCCGTCATATTATAATATTGACAGTAGATCTAGCTGGTCTGTCATAATACAATGGAGACAGTAGATCTAGCTGGTCTGTCGTATTATAATAGAGAGAGTAGATCTAGCTGGTCTGTCATATTATAATAGAGAGAGTAGGTCTAGCTGGTCTGTCATAATATAATAGAAACTGTTGATCTAGCTGGTCTGTCATAAAATAATAGAGACAGCAGATCTAGCTGGTCTGTCATATTATAATAGAGACAGTAGGTCTAGCTGGTCTGTCATATTATAATAGTGACTAGATCTAGCTGGTCTGTCATATAATAGAGACAGTAGATCTAGCTGGTCTGTCATATTATAATAGAGACAATAGATCTAGCTGGTCTGTCATATTATAATAAAGACAGTAGATCTAGCTGGTCTGTCATAATATAATAGAGACAGTAGATCTAGCTGGTCTGTCATATCATAATAGAGACAGTAGATCTAGCTGGTCTGTCATATCATAATAGAGACAGTAGATCTAGCTGGTCTGTCATATTATAATAGAGACAGTAGATCTAGCTGGTCTGTCATCTTATAATAGAGACAGTAGATCTAGCTGGTCTGTCATGATATAATAGAGACAGTAGATCTAGCTGGTCTGTCATATCATAATAGAGACAGTTGATCTAGATGGTCTGTCATAGTACAATAGAGACAGTATATCTAGCTGGTCTGTCATTATATAGTAGAGACAGTAGATCGAGCTGGTCTGTCATATTATAATAGAGACAGTAGATCCAGCTGGTCCGTCATATTATAATAGAGACAGTAGATCCAGCTGGTCCGTCATATTATAATAGAGACAGTAGATCTAGCTGGTCTGTCATCTTATAATAGAGACAGTAGATCTAGCTGGTCTGTCATGATATAATAGAGACAGTAGATCTAGCTGATCTGTCATATCATAATAGAGACAGTAGATCTAGCTGGTCTGTCATAATATAATAGAGACAGTAGATCTTGCTGGTCTGTCATATTATAATAGAGACAGTAGATCTAGCTGGTCTGTCATCTTATAATAGAGACAGTAGATCTAGCTGGTCTGTCATATCATAATAGAGACAGTTGATCTAGCTGGTCTGTCATAGTACAATAGAGACAGTATATCTAGCTGGTCTGTCATTATATAGTAGAGACAGTAGATCTAGCTGGTCTGTCATATTAGAATAGAGACAGTAGATCTAGCTGGTCTGTCATATTATAATAGAGAGAGTAGATCTAGCTGGTCCGTCATATTATAATAGAGACAGTAGATGTAGCTGGTCTGTCATATTATAATAAAGACAGTAGATCTAGCTGGTCTGTCATATTATAATAAAGACAGTAGATCTAGCTGGTATGTCATATTATAATAGAGACAGATCTAGCTGGTCTGTCATATTATAATAGAGACAATAGATCTAGCTGGTCTGTCATATTATAATAGAGACAGTAGATCTAGCTGGTCTGTCATAATATAATAGAAACAGTTGATCTAGCTGGTCTGTCATAATACAATAGAGACAGTTGATCTAGCTGGTCTGTCATAATATAATAGAGACAGTAGATCTAGCTGGTCTGTCATATTATAATAGAGACAGTAGATCTAGCTGGTCTGTCATATTATAATAGAGACAGTAGATCTAGCTGGTCCGTCATATTATAATAGAGAGAGTAGATCTAGCTGGTCCGTCATATTATAATAGAGACAGTAGATCTAGCAGTCTAGCTGGTGTCATATTATAATAAAGACAGTAGATCTAGCTGGTCTGTCATCTTATAATAGAGACAGTAGATCTAGCTGGTCTGTCATAATATAATAGAGACAGTAGATCTAGCTGGTCTGTCATATTATAATAGAGACAGTAGATCTAGCTGGTCTGTCATATTATAATAGAGACAGTAGATCTAGCTGGTCTGTCAAAATACAATAGAGACAGTAGATCTAGCTGGTCTGTCATATTATAATAGAGACAGTAGATCTAGCTGGTCTGTCATATTATAACAGAGACAGTAGATCTAGCTGGTCTGTCAAAATACAATAGAGACAGTAGATCTAGCTGGTCTGTCATTATATAATAGAGACAGTAGATCTAGCTGGTCTGTCATAATATAATAGAGACAGTAGATCTAGCTGGTCTGTCATATTATAATAGAGACAGTAGATCTAGCTGGTCTGTCATAATATAATAGAGACAGTAGATCAAGCTGGTCTGTCAAAATACAATAGAGACAGTAGATCTAGCTGGTCTGTCATTGTATAATAGAGACAGTAGATCTAGCTTTTCCGTCAGTTTATAATAGAGACAGTAGATGTAGCTGGTCTGTCATAATATAATAGAGACAGTAGATCTAGCTGGTCTGTCATAATATAATAGAGACAGTAGATCTAGCTGGTCTGTCATAATATAATAGAGACAGTAGATCTAGCTGGTCTGTCATAATATAATAGAGACAGTAGATCTAGCTGGTCTGTCATATTATAATAGAGACAGTAGATCTAGCTGGTCTGTCATATTATAATAGAGACAGTAGATCTAGCTGGTCTGTCATAATATAATAGAGACAGTAGATCTAGCTGGTCTGTCATATTATAATAGAGACAGTAGATCTAGCTGGTCTGTCATATTATAATAGAGACAGTAGATCTAGCTGGTCTGTCATATTATAATAGAGACAGTAGATCTAGCTGGTCTGTCATAATATAATAGAGACAGTAGATCTAGCTGGTCTGTCATATTATAATAGAGACAGTAGATCTAGCTGGTCTGTCATATTATAATAGAGACAGTAGATCTAGCTGGTCTGTCATAATATAATAGAGACAGTAGATCTAGCTGGTCTGTCAGCTGGTCTATATAATAGAGACAGTAGATCTAGCTGGTCTGTCATAATATAATAGAGACAGTAGATCTAGCTGGTCTGTCATATTATAATAGAGACAGTAGATCTAGCTGGTCTGTCATAATATAATAGAGACAGTAGATCTAGCTGGTCTGTCAAAATATAATAGAGACAGTAGATCTAGCTGGTCTGTCATAATATAATAGAGACAGTAGATCTAGCTGGTCTGTCATTTATAATAGAGACAGTAGATCTAGCTGGTCTGTCATAATATAATAGAGACAGTAGATCTAGCTGGTCTGTCATAATATAATAGAGACAGTAGATCTAGCTGGTCTGTCAAAATATAATAGAGACAGTAGATCTAGCTGGTCTGTCATATTATAATAGAGACAGTAGATCTAGCTGGTCTGTCATAATATAATAGAGACAGTAGATCTAGCTGGTCTGTCAAAATATAATACAGACAGTAGATCTAGCTGGTCTGTCATAATATAATAGAGACAGTAGATCTAGCTGGTCTGTCATTTATAATAGAGACAGTAGATCTAGCTGGTCTGTCATAATATAATAGAGACAGTAGATCTAGCTGGTCTGTCATATTATAATAGAGACAGTAGATCTAGCTGGTCTGTCATAATATAATAGAGACAGTAGATCTAGCTGGTCTGTCATAATATAATAGAGACAGTAGATCTAGCTGGTCTGTCATAATATAATAGAGACAGTAGATCTAGCTGGTCTGTCATATTATAATAGAGACAGTAGATCTAGCTGGTCTGTCATAATATAATAGAGACAGTAGATCGAGCTGGTCTGTCATAATATAATAGAGACAGTAGATCTAGCTGGTCTGTCATAATATAATAGAGACAGTAGATCTAGCTGGTCTGTCATAATATAATAGAGACAGTAGATCTAGCTGGTCTGTCATAATATAATAGAGACAGTAGATCTAGCTGGTCTGTCATAATATAATAGAGACAGTAGATCTAGCTGGTCTGTCATCTTATAATAGAGACAGTAGATCTAGCTGGTCTGTCATATTATAATAGAGACAGTAGATCTAGCTGGTCTGTCATTTTATAATAGAGACAGTAGATCTAGCTGGTCGGTCATATTATAATAGAGACAGTAGATCTAGCTGGTCTTTCATAATATAATAGACACAGTTGATCTAGCTGGTCTGTCATAATATAATAGAGACAGTAGATCTAGCTTGTCTGTCATATTATAATAGAGACAGTAGATCTAGCTGGTCTGTCATATTATAATAGAGACAGTTGATCTAGCTGGTCTGTCATCATATAATAGAGACAGTAGATCTAGCTGGTCTGTCATATTATAATAAAGACAGTAGATCTAGCTGGTCTGTCATAATATAATAGAGACAGTAGATCGAGCTGGTCTGTCATAATATAATAGAGACAGTAGATCTAGCTGGTCTGTCATAATATAATAGAGACAGTAGATCTAGCTGGTCTGTCATATTATAATAGAGACAGTAGATCTAGCTGGTCTGTCATAATATAATAGAGACAGTAGATCTAGCTGGTCTGTCATATTATAATAGAGACAGTAGATCTAGCTGGTCTGTCATATTATAATAGAGACAGTAGATCTAGCTGGTCTGTCAAAATATAATAGAGACAGTAGATCTAGCTGGTCTGTCATATTATAATAGAGACAGTAGATCTAGCTGGTCTGTCATATTATAATAGAGACAGTAGATCTAGCTGGTCTGTCATAAAATAATAGAGATAGTAGATCTAGCTGGTCTGTCATAATATAATAGAGACAGTAGATCTAGCTGGTCTGTCATAATATAATAGAGACAGTAGATCTAGCTGGTCTGTCATATTATAATAGAGACAGTAGATCTAGCTGGTCTGTCATAATATAATAGAGACAGTAGATCTAGCTGGTCTGTCAAAATATAATAGAGACAGTAGATCTAGCTGGTCTGTCATTGTATAATAGAGACAGTAGATCTAGCTTGTCCGTCATTTATAATAGAGACAGTAGATCTAGCTGGTCTGTCATATTATAATAGAGACAGTAGATCTAGCTGGTCTGTCATAATATAATAGAGACAGTAGATCTAGCTGGTCTGTCATATTATAATAGAGACAGTAGATCTAGCTGGTCTGTCATATTATAATAGAGACAGTAGATCTAGCTGGTCTGTCATAATATAATAGAGACAGTAGATCTAGCTGGTCTGTCATATTATAATAGAGACAGTAGATCTAGCTGGTCTGTCATAATATAATAGAGACAGTAGATCTAGCTGGTCTGTCATTATATAATAGAGACAGTAGATCTAGCTGGTCTGTCATATTATAATAGAGACAGTAGATCTAGCTGGTCTGTCATATTATAATAGAGACAGTAGATCTAGCTGGTCTGTCATATTATAATAGAGACAGTAGATCTAGCTGGTCTGTCATATTATAATAGAGACAGTAGATCTAGCTGGTCTGTCATATTATAATAGAGACAGTAGATCTAGCTGGTCTGTCATATTATAATAGAGACAGTAGATCTAGCTGGTCTGTCATATTATAATAGAGACAGTAGATCTAGCTGGTCTGTCTGGCTGGTCTGTCATATTATAATAGAGACAGTAGATCTAGCTGGTCTGTCATAATATAATAGAGACAGTAGATCTAGCTGGTCTGTCATATTATAATAGAGACAGTAGATCTAGCTGGTCTGTCATAATATAATAGAGACAGTAGATCTAGCTGGTCTGTCATATTATAATAGAGACAGTAGATCTAGCTGGTCTGTCATATTATAATAGAGACAGTAGATCTAGCTGGTCTGTCATATTATAATAGAGACAGTAGATCTAGCTGGTCTGTCATATTATAATAGAGACAGTAGATCTAGCTGGTCTGTCATATTATAATAGAGACAGTAGATCTAGCTGGTCTGTCATATTATAATAGAGACAGTAGATCTAGCTGGTCTGTCATATTATAATAGAGACAGTAGATCTAGCTGGTCTGTCATATTATAATAGAGACAGTAGATCTAGCTGGTCTGTCATATTATAATAGAGACAGTAGATCTAGCTGGTCTGTCATAATATAATAGAGACAGTAGATCTAGCTGGTCTGTCATATTATAATAGAGACAGTAGATCTAGCTGGTCTGTCATATTATAATAGAGACAGTAGATCTAGCTGGTCTGTCATATTATAATAGAGACAGTAGATCTAGCTGGTCTGTCATATTATAATAGAGACAGTAGATCTAGCTGGTCTGTCATATTATAATAGAGACAGTAGATCTAGCTGGTCTGTCATATTATAATAGAGACAGTAGATCTAGCTGGTCTGTCATATTATAATAGAGACAGTAGATCTAGCTGGTCTGTCATATTATAATAGAGACAGTAGATCTAGCTGGTCTGTCATATTATAATAGAGACAGTAGATCTAGCTGGTCTGTCATATTATAATAGAGACAGTAGATCTAGCTGGTCTGTCATATTATAATAGAGACAGTAGATCTAGCTGGTCTGTCATATTATAACAGAGACAGTAGATCTAGCTGGTCTGTCAAATATAATAGAGACAGTAGATCTAGCTGGTCTGTCATATTATAATAGAGACAGTAGATCTAGCTGGTCTGTCATATTATAACAGAGACAGTAGATCTAGCTGGTCTGTCAAAATACAATAGAGACAGTAGATCTAGCTGGTCTGTCATTATATAATAGAGACAGTAGATCTAGCTGGTCTGTCATAATATAATAGAGACAGTAGATCTAGCTGGTCTGTCATATTATAATAGAGACAGTAGATCTAGCTGGTCTGTCATAATATAATAGAGACAGTAGATCTAGCTGGTCTGTCATAATATAATAGAGACAGTAGATCTAGCTGGTCTGTCATTTTATAATAGAGACAGTAGATCTAGCTTGTCCGTCAGTTTATAATAGAGACAGTAGATGTAGCTGGTCTGTCATAATATAATAGAGACAGTAGATCTAGCTGGTCTGTCATAATATAATAGAGACAGTAGATCTAGCTGGTCTGTCATAATATAATAGAGACAGTAGATCTAGCTGGTCTGTCATAATATAATAGAGACAGTAGATCTAGCTGGTCTGTCATATTATAATAGAGACAGTAGATCTAGCTGGTCTGTCATAATATAATAGAGACAGTAGATCTAGCTGGTCTGTCAAAATACAATAGAGACAGTAGATCTAGCTGGTCTGTCATTATATAATAGAGACAGTAGATCTAGCTGGTCTGTCATATTATAATAGAGACAGTAGATCTAGCTGGTCTGTCATAATATAATAGAGACAGTAGATCTAGCTGGTCTGTCATATTATAATAGAGACAGTAGATCTAGCTGGTCTGTCATAATAGAGACAGTAGATCTAGCTGGTCTGTCATATTATAATAGAGACAGTAGATCTAGCTGGTCTGTCATATTATAATAGAGACAGTAGATCTAGCTGGTCTGTCATATTATAATAGAGACAGTAGATCTAGCTGGTCTGTCAAAATACAATAGAGACAGTAGATCTAGCTGGTCTGTCATATTATAATAGAGACAGTAGATCTAGCTGGTCTGTCATATTATAATAGAGACAGTAGATCTAGCTGGTCTGTCAAAATACAATAGAGACAGTAGATCTAGCTGGTCTGTCATTATATAATAGAGACAGTAGATCTAGCTGGTCTGTCATATTATAATAGAGACAGTAGATCTAGCTGGTCTGTCATATTATAATAGAGACAGTAGCTCTAGCTGGTCTGTCATCTTATAATAGAGACAGTAGATCTAGCTGGTCTGTCATATTATAATAGAGACAGTAGATCTAGCTAGTCTGTCATATTGTAATAGAGACAGTAGATCTAGCTTATCTGTCAGTTTATAATAGAGACAGTAGATGTAGCTGGTCTGTCATATTAAAATAGAGACAATATATCTAGCTGGTCTGTCATAATATAATAGAGACAGTAGATCTACCTGGTCTTTCATAGTATAATAAATACAGTAGATCTAGCTGGTCTGTCATATTATAATAAAGACAGTAGATCAAGCTGGTCTGTCATATTATAATAGAGACAGTAGATCTAGCTGGTCTGTCATATTATAATAAAGACAGTAGATCTAGCTGGTCTGTCATAATATAATAGAGACAGTAGATCGAGCTGGTCTGTCAAAATACAATAGAGACAGTAGATCTAGCTGTTCTGTCATTATATAATAGAGACAGAAGATCTAGCTTGTCCGTCAGTTTATAATAGAGACAGTAGATCTAGCTGGTCTGTCATCTTATAATAGAGACAGTAGATCGAGCTGGTCTGTCATAATATAATAGAGACAGTAGATCTAGCTGGTCTGTCATAATATAATAGAGACAGTTGATCTAGCAGGTCTGTCATAATATAATAGAGACAGTAGATCTAGCTGGTCTGTCATAATATAATAGAGACAGTAGATCTAGCTGGTCTGTCATATTATAATAGAGACAGTAGATCTAGCTGGTCTGTCATAATATAATAGAGACAGTAGATCTAGCTGGTCTGTCATAATATAATAGAGACAGTAGATCTAGCTGGTCTGTCATAATATAATAGAGACAGTAGATCTAGCTGGTCTGTCATAATATAATAGAGACAGTAGATCTAGCTGGTCTGTCATAATATAATAGAGACAGTAGATCTAGCTGGTCTGTCATAATATAATAAAGACAGTAGATCTAGCTGGTCTGTCATCTTATAATAGAGACAGTAGATCTAGCTGGTCTGTCATATTATAATAGAGACAGTAGATCTAGCTGGTCTGTCATTTTATAATAGAGACAGTAGATCTAGCTGGTCTGTCATATTATAATAGAGACAGTAGATCTAGCTGGTCTGTCATATTATAATAGAGACAGTAGATCTAGCTGGTCTTTCATAATATAATAGAGACAGTAGATCTAGCTGGTCTGTCATAATATAATAGAGACAGTAGATCTAGCTGGTCTGTCATATTATAATAGAGACAGTAGATCTAGCTGGTCTGTCATATTATAATAGAGACATTAGATCTATCTGGTCTGTCATATTATAATAGAGACAGTAGATCTAGCTGGTCTGTCATATTATAATAGAGACAGTAGATCTAGCTGGTCTGTCATAGTATAATAGAGACAGTAGATCTAGCTGGTCTGTCTAAATATAATAGAGACAGTAGATCTAGCTGGTCTGTCATAATATAATAGAGACAGTAGATCTAGCTGGTCTGTCATATTATAATAGAGACAGTAGATCTAGCTGGTCTGTCATATTATAATAGAGACAGTAGATCTAGCTGGTCTGTCATATTATAATAGAGACAGTAGATCTAGCTGGTCTGTCATATTATAATAGAGACAGTAGATCTAGCTGGTCTGTCAAAATACAATAGAGACAGTAGATCTAGCTGGTCTGTCATAATATAATAGAGACAGTAGATCTAGCTGGTCTGTCATATTATAATAGAGACAGTAGATCTAGCTGGTCTGTCAAAATATAATAGAGACAGTAGATCTAGCTGGTCTGTCATTATATAATAGAGACAGTAGATCTAGCTGGTCTCTCATAATATAATAGAGACAGTAGATCTAGCTGGTCCTTCATAGTACAATAGAGACAGTAGATCTAGCTGGTCTGTCATAAAATAATAGAGACAGTAGATATAGCTGGTCTGTCATAATATAATAGAGACAGTAGATCTAGCTGGTCTGTCATTATATAATAGAGACAGTAGATCTACCTTGTCTGTCAAAATATAATAGAGACAGTAGATCTATCTTGTCTGTCATAATATAATAGAGACAGTAGATCTAGCTGGTCTGTCATAATATAATAGAGACAGTAGATCTAGCTGGTCTGTCATAATATAATAGAGACAGTAGATCTAGCTGGTCTGTCATATTATAATAGAGACAGTAGATCTAGCTGGTCTGTCATATTATAATAGAGACAGTAGATCTAGCTGGTCTGTCATATTATAATAGAGACAGTAGATCTAGCTGGTCTGTCATAATATAATAGAGACAGTAGATCTAGCTGGTCTGTCATATTATAATAGAGACAGTAGATCTAGCTGGTCTGTCATATTATAATAGAGACAGTAGATCTAGCTGGTCTGTCATATTATAATAGAGACAGTAGATCTAGCTGGTCTGTCATATTATAATAGAGACAGTAGATCTAGCTGGTCTGTCATATTATAATAGAGACAGTAGATCTAGCTGGTCTGTCATATTATAATAGAGACAGTAGATCTAGCTGGTCTGTCATATTATAATAGAGACAGTAGATCTAGCTGGTCTGTCATATTATAATAGAGACAGTAGATCTAGCTGGTCTGTCATATTATAATAGAGACAGTAGATCTAGCTGGTCTGTCATAATATAATAGAGACAGTAGATCTAGCTGGTCTGTCATCTTATAATAGAGACAGTAGATCTAGCTGGTCTGTCATAATATAATAGAGACAGTAGATCTAGCTGGTCTGTCATATTATAATAGAGACAGTAGATCTAGCTGGTCTGTCATGATATAATAGAGACAGTAGATCTAGCTGGTCTGTCATAATATAAAAGAGACAGTAGATCTAGCTGGTCTTTCATATTATAATAGAGACAGTAGATCTACCTGGTCTGTCATAATATAGTAGAGACAGTAGATCTAGCGTGTCTGTCATATTATAATGGAGACAGTAGATCTAGCTGGTTTGTCATAGTGTAATGGAGACTGTAGATCTAGCTGGTCTGTCATTATAATGGAGACAGTAGATCTAGCTGACCTGTCAAATTATAATAGTGACAGTAGATCTAGCTGGTCTGTCATAATATAATAGAGACAGTAGATCTAGCTGACCTGTCAAATTATAATAGTGACAGTAGATCTAGCTGGTCTGTCATAATATAATAGAGACAGTATATCGAGCTGGTCTGTCATAGTATAAAAGAGACTGTAGATCTAGCTGGTCTGTCATATTATAAAAGAGACAGTAGATCTAGCTGGTCTGTCATAATATAATAGAGACAGTAGATCTAGCTGGTTTGTCATATTATAATAGAGACAGTAGATCTAGCTGGTCTGTCATAATATAATAGAGACAGTAGATCTAGCTGGTCTGTCATAATATAATAGAGACAGTAGATCTAGCTGGTCTGTCATAATATAATAGAGACAGTAGATCTAGCTGGTCTGTCATATTATAATAGAGACAGTAGATCTAGCTGGTCTGTCATAATATAATAGAGACAGTAGATCTAGCTGGTCTGTCATATTATAATAGAGACAGTAGATCTAGCTGGTCTGTCATATTATAATAGAGACAGTAGATCTAGCTGGTCTGTCATAATATAATAGAGACAGTAGATCTAGCTGGTCTGTCATAATATAATAGAGACAGTAGATCTAGCTGGTCTGTCATATTATAATAGAGACAGTAGATCTAGCTGGTCTGTCATATTATAATAGAGACAGTAGATCTAGCTGGTCTGTCATATTATAATAGAGACAGTAGATCTAGCTGGTCTGTCATAATATAATAGAGACAGTAGATCTAGCTGGTCTGTCATAATATAATAGAGACAGTAGATCTAGCTGGTCTGTCATAATATAATAGAGACAGTAGATCTAGCTGGTCTGTCATATTATAATAGAGACAGTAGATCTAGCTGGTCTGTCATATTATAATAGAGACAGTAGATCTAGCTGGTCTGTCATATTATAATAGAGACAGTAGATCTAGCTGGTCTGTCATATTATAATAGAGACAGTAGATCTAGCTGGTCTGTCATATTATAATAGAGACAGTAGATCTAGCTGGTCTGTCATATTATAATAGAGACAGTAGATCTAGCTGGTCTGTCATAATATAATAGAGACAGTAGATCTAGCTGGTCTGTCATATTATAATAGAGACAGTAGATCTAGCTGGTCTGTCATATTATAATAGAGACAGTAGATCTAGCTGGTCTGTCATATTATAATAGAGACAGTAGATCTAGCTGGTCTGTCATATTATAATAGAGACAGTAGATCTAGCTGGTCTGTCATAATATAATAGAGACAGTAGATCTAGCTGGTCTGTCATATTATAATAGAGACAGTAGATCTAGCTGGTCTGTCATATTATAATAGAGACAGTAGATCTAGCTGGTCTGTCATAATATAATAGAGACAGTAGATCTAGCTGGTCTGTCATATATAATAGAGACAGTAGATCTAGCTGGTCTGTCATATTATAATAGAGACAGTAGATCTAGCTGGTCTGTCATATTATAATAGAGACAGTAGATCTAGCTGGTCTGTCATATTATAATAGAGACAGTAGATCTAGCTGGTCTGTCATAATATAATAGAGACAGTAGATCTAGCTGGTCTGTCATATTATAATAGAGACAGTAGATCTAGCTGGTCTGTCATATTATAATAGAGACAGTAGATCTAGCTGGTCTGTCAAATATAATAGAGACAGTAGATCTAGCTGGTCTGTCATTATATAATAGAGACAGTAGATCTAGCTGGTCTGTCATTTATAATAGAGACAGTAGATCTAGCTGGTCTGTCATATTATAATAGAGACAGTAGATCTAGCTGGTCTGTCATAATATAATAGAGACAGTAGATCTAGCTGGTCTGTCATAATATAATAGAGACAGTAGATCTAGCTGGTCTGTCATATTATAATAGAGACAGTAGATCTAGCTGGTCTGTCATATTATAATAGAGACAGTAGATCTAGCTGGTCTGTCATAATATAATAGAGACAGTAGATCTAGCTGGTCTGTCATAATATAATAGAGACAGTAGATCTAGCTGGTCTGTCATATATATAATAGAGATCAGTATATTATAATAGAGACAGTAGATCTAGCTGGTCTGTCATATTATAATAGAGACGTAGATCTAGCTGGTCTGTCATATTATAATAGAGACAGTAGATCTAGCTGGTCTGTCATATTATAATAGAGACAGTAGATCTAGCTGGTCTGTCATATTATAATAGAGACAGTAGATCTAGCTGGTCTGTCATATTATAATAGAGACAGTAGATCTAGCTGGTCTGTCATATTATAATAGAGACAGTAGATCTAGCTGGTCTGTCATATTATAATAGAGACAGTAGATCTAGCTGGTCTGTCATATTATAATAGAGACAGTAGATCTAGCTGGTCTGTCATATTATAATAGAGACAGTAGATCTAGCTGGTCTGTCATATTATAATAGAGACAGTAGATCTAGCTGGTCTGTCATATTATAATAGAGACAGTAGATCTAGCTGGTCTGTCATATTATAATAGAGACAGTAGATCTAGCTGGTCTGTCATATTATAATAGAGACAGTAGATCTAGCTGGTCTGTCATAATATAATAGAGACAGTAGATCTAGCTGGTCTGTCATAATATAATAGAGACAGTTGATCTAGCTGGTCTGTCATAATATAATAGAGACAGTAGATCTAGCTGGTCTGTCATATTATAATAGAGACAGTAGATCTAGCTGGTCTGTCATATTATAATAGAGACAGTAGATCTAGCTGGTCTGTCATATTATAATAAAGACAGTAGATCTAGCTGGTCTGTCATATTATAATAGAGACAGTAGATCTAGCTGGTCTGTCATATTATAATAAAGACAGTAGATCTAGCTGGTCTGTCATCTTATAATAGAGACAGTAGATCTAGCTGGTCTGTCATATTATAATAGAGACAGTAGATCTAGCTGGTCTGTCATATTATAATAGAGACAGTAGATCTAGCTGGTCTGTCATATTATAACAGAGACAGTAGATCTAGCTGGTCTGTCAAAATACAATAGAGACAGTAGATCTAGCTGGTCTGTCATATTATAATAGAGACAGTAGATCTAGCTGGTCTGTCATATTATAACATAGAGACAGTAGATCTAGCTGGTCTGTCAAAATACAATAGAGACAGTAGATCTAGCTGGTCTGTCATTATATAATAGAGACAGTAGATCTAGCTGGTCTGTCATAATATAATAGAGACAGTAGATCTAGCTGGTCTGTCATATTATAATAAAGACAGTAGATCTAGCTGGTCTGTCATAATATAATAGAGACAGTAGATCTAGCTGGTCTGTCAAAATATAATAGAGACAGTAGATCTAGCTGGTCTGTCATTGTATAATAGAGACAGTAGATCTAGCTGGTCTGTCATTTATAATAGAGACAGTAGATCTAGCTGGTCTGTCATAATATAATAGAGACAGTAGATCTAGCTGGTCTGTCATAATATAATAGAGACAGTAGATCTAGCTGGTCTGTCATAATATAATAGAGACAGTAGATGTAGCTGGTCTGTCATAATATAATAGAGACAGTAGATCTAGCTGGTCTGTCATATTATAATAGAGACAGTAGATCTAGCTGGTCTGTCATAATATAATAGAGACAGTAGATCGAGCTGGTCTGTCAAAATACAATAGAGACAGTAGATCTAGCTGTTCTGTCATTATATAATAGAGACAGAAGATCTAGCTTGTCCGTCAGTTTATAATAGAGACAGTAGATCTAGCTGGTCTGTCATAATATAATAGAGACAGTAGATCTAGCTGGTCTGTCATATTATAATAGAGACAGTAGATGTAGCTGGTCTGTCATCTTATAATAGAGACAGTAGATCTAGCTGGTCTGTCATATTATAATAGAGACAGTAGATCTAGCTGGTCTGTCATATTATAATAGAGACAGTAGATCTAGCTGGTCTGTCATATTATAACAGAGACAGTAGATCTAGCTGGTCTGTCAAAATATAATAGAGACAGTAGATCTAGCTGGTCTGTCATATTATAATAGAGACAGTAGATCTAGCTGGTCTGTCATATTATAATAGAGACAGTAGATCTAGCTGGTCTGTCAAAATACAATAGAGACAGTAGATCTAGCTGGTCTGTCATTATATAATAGAGACAGTAGATCTAGCTGGTCTGTCATAATATAATAGAGACAGTAGATCGAGCTGGTCTGTCATATTATAATAAAGACAGTAGATCTAGCTGGTCTGTCATAATATAATAGAGACAGTAGATCAAGCAGGTCTGTCAAAATACAATAGAGACAGTAGATCTAGCTGGTCTGTCATTATATAATAGAGACAGTAGATGTAGCTGGTCTGTCATAATATAATAGAGACAGTAGATCTAGCTGGTCTGTCATAATATAATAGAGACAGTAGATCTAGCTGGTCTGTCATAATATAATAGAGACAGTAGATCGAGCTGGTCTGTCATAATATAATAGAGACAGTAGATCTAGCTGGTCTGTCATAATATAATAGAGACAGTAGATCTAGCTGGTCTGTCATAATATAATAGAGACAGTAGATCTAGCTGGTCTGTCATATTATAATAGAGACAGTAGATCTAGCTGGTCTGTCATAATATAATAGAGACAGTAGATCGAGCTGGTCTGTCAAAATACAATAGAGACAGTAGATCTAGCTGTTCTGTCATTATATAATAGAGACAGAAGATCTAGCTTGTCCGTCAGTTTATAATAGAGACAGTAGATGTAGCTGGTCTGTCATAATATAATAGAGACAGTAGATCTAGCTGGTCTGTCATATTATAATAGAGACAGTAGATCTAGCTGGTCTGTCATAATATAATAGAGACAGTAGATCGAGCTGGTCTGTCATAATATAATAGAGACAGTAGATCTAGCTGGTCTGTCATAATATAATAGAGACAGTAGATCTAGCTGGTCTGTCATATTATAATAGAGACAGTAGATCTAGCTGGTCTGTCATAATATAATAGAGACAGTAGATCTAGCTGGTCTGTCATAATATAATAGAGACAGTAGATCTAGCTGGTCTGTCATAATATAATAGAGACAGTAGATCTAGCTGGTCTGTCATAATATAATAGAGACAGTTGATCTAGCTGGTCTGTCATAATATAATAGAGACATAGAGACAGTAGATCTAGCTGGTCTGTCATATATATAATAGAGACAGTAGATCTAGCTGGTCTGTCATATTATAATAGAGACAGTAGATCTAGCTGGTCTGTCATATTATAATAGAGACAGTAGATCTAGCTGGTCTGTCATTTTATAATAGAGACAGTAGATCTAGCTGGTCTGTCATATTATAATAGAGACAGTAGATCTAGCTGGTCTGTCATAATATAATAGAGACAGTTGACCTAGCTGGTCTGTCATAATATAATAGAGACAGTAGATCTAGCTGGTCTGTCATATTATAATAGAGACAGTAGATCTAGCTGGTCTGTCATATTATAATAGAGACAGTAGATCTAGCTGGTCTGTCATCATATAATAGAGACAGTAGATCTAGCTGGTCTGTCATATTATAATAAAGACAGTAGATCTAGCTGGTCTGTCATATTATAATAGAGACAGTAGATCTAGCTGGTCTGTCATAAATTATAATAGAGACAGTAGATCTAGCTGGTCTGTCATGATATAATAGAGACAGTAGATCTAGCTGGTCTGTCATATTATAATAGAGACAGTAGATCTAGCTGGTCTGTCATATTATAATAGAGACAGTAGATCTAGCTGGTCTGTCATATTATAATAGAGACAGTAGATCTAGCTGGTCTGTCATATTATAATAGAGACAGTAGATCTAGCTGGTCTGTCATAATATAATAGAGACAGTAGATCTAGCTGGTCTGTCATATTATAATAGAGACAGTAGATCTAGCTGGTCTGTCATATTATAACAGAGACAGTAGATCTAGCTGGTCTGTCAAAATACAATAGAGACAGTAGATCTAGCTGGTCTGTCATTATATAATAGAGACAGTAGATCTAGCTGGTCTGTCATAATATAATAGAGACAGTAGATCTAGCTGGTCTGTCATATTATAATAAAGACAGTAGATCTAGCTGGTCTGTCATAATATAATAGAGACAGTAGATCAAGCAGGTCTGTCAAAATACAATAGAGACAGTAGATCTAGCTGGTCTGTCATTGTATAATAGAGACAGTAGATCTAGCTTGTCAGTCAGTTTATAATAGAGACAGTAGATGTAGCTGGTCTGTCATAATATAATAGAGACAGTAGATCTAGCTGGTCTGTCATAATATAATAGAGACAGTAGATCTAGCTGGTCTGTCATAATATAATAGAGACAGTAGATCTAGCTGGTCTGTCATAATATAATAGAGACAGTAGATCTAGCTGGTCTGTCATAATATAATAGAGACAGTAGATCTAGCTGGTCTGTCATATTATAATAGAGACAGTAGATCTAGCTGGTCTGTCATAATATAATAGAGACAGTAGATCTAGCTGGTCTGTCAAAATATAATAGAGACAGTAGATCTAGCTGGTCTGTCATTATATAATAGAGACAGTAGATCTAGCTGTCTGTCATTTATAATAGAGACAGTAGATCTAGCTGGTCTGTCATAATATAATAGAGACAGTAGATCTAGCTGGTCTGTCATATTATAATAGAGACAGTAGATCTAGCTGGTCTGTCATAATATAATAGAGACAGTAGAGCTGGTCAGTAGATCTAGCTGGTCTGTCATAATATAATAGAGACAGTAGATCTAGCTGGTCTGTCATAATATAATAGAGACAGTAGATCTAGCTGGTCTGTCATAATATAATAGAGACAGTAGATCTAGCTGGTCTGTCATAATATAATAGAGACAGTAGATCTAGCTGGTCTGTCATAATATAATAGAGACAGTAGATCTAGCTGGTCTGTCATAATATAATAGAGACAGTAGATCTAGCTGGTCTGTCATAATATAATAGAGACAGTAGATCTAGCTGGTCTGTCATAATATAATAGAGACAGTAGATCTAGCTGGTCTGTCATAATATAATAGAGACAGTAGATCTAGCTGGTCTGTCATCTTATAATAGAGACAGTAGATCTAGCTGGTCTGTCATATTATAATAGAGACAGTAGATCTAGCTGGTCTGTCATTTTATAAGAGAGACAGTAGATCTAGCTGGTCGGTCATATTATAATAGAGACAGTAGATCTAGCTGGTCTTTCATAATATAATAGACACAGTAGAGACAGTAGATCTAGCTGGTCTGTCATAATATAATAGAGACAGTAGATCTAGCTGGTCTGTCATATTATAATAGAGACAGTAGATCTAGCTGGTCTGTCATATTATAATAGAGACAGTAGATCTAGCTGGTCTGTCATATATAATAGAGACAGTAGATCTAGCTGGTCTGTCATATTATATATAAAGAGACAGTAGATCTAGCTGGTCTGTCATATTATAATAGAGACAGTAGATCTAGCTGGTCTGTCATATTATAATAGAGACAGTAGATCTAGCTGGTCTGTCATAATATAATAGAGACAGTAGATCTAGCTGGTCTGTCATATTATAATAGAGACAGTAGATCTAGCTGGTCTGTCATCTTATAATAGAGACAGTAGATCTAGCTGGTCTGTCATATAATATAATAGAGACAGTAGATCTAGCTGGTCTGTCATATTATAATAGAGACAGTAGATCTAGCTGGTCTGTCATATTATAATAGAGACAGTAGATCTAGCTGGTCTGTCATAATATAATAGAGACAGTAGATCTAGCTGGTCTGTCATATTATAATAGAGACAGTAGATCTAGCTGGTCTGTCATATTATAATAGAGACAGTAGATCTAGCTGGTCTGTCATATTATAATAGAGACAGTAGATCTAGCTGGTCTGTCATATTATAATAGAGACAGTAGATCTAGCTGGTCTGTCATATTATAATAGAGACAGTAGATCTAGCTGGTCTGTCATATTATAATAGAGACAGTAGATCTAGCTGGTCTGTCATAATATAATAGAGACAGTAGATCTAGCTGGTCTGTCATAATATAATAGAGACAGTAGATCTAGCTGGTCTGTCATATTATAATAGAGACAGTAGATCTAGCTGGTCTGTCATATTATAATAGAGACAGTAGATCTAGCTGGTCTGTCATATTATAATAGAGACAGTAGATCTAGCTGGTCTGTCATATTATAATAGAGACAGTAGATCTAGCTGGTCTGTCATATTATAATAGAGACAGTAGATCTAGCTGGTCTGTCATATTATAATAGAGACAGTAGATCTAGCTGGTCTGTCATATTATAATAGAGACAGTAGATCTAGCTGGTCTGTCATATTATAATAGAGACAGTAGATCTAGCTGGTCTGTCATATTATAATAGAGACAGTAGATCTAGCTGGTCTGTCATATTATAATAGAGACAGTAGATCTAGCTGGTCTGTCATATTATAATAGAGACAGTAGATCTAGCTGGTCTGTCATATTATAATAGAGACAGTAGATCTAGCTGGTCTGTCATGATATAATAGAGACAGTAGATCTAGCTGGTCTGTCATATTATAATAGAGACAGTAGATCTAGCTGGTCTGTCATCTTATAATAGAGACAGTAGATCTAGCTGGTCTGTCATATATAATAGAGACAGTAGATCTAGCTGGTCTGTCATTTATAATAGAGACAGTAGATCTAGCTGGTCTGTCATATTATAATAGAGACAGTAGATCTAGCTGGTCTGTCATATTATAATAGAGACAGTAGATCTAGCTGGTCTGTCATATTATAATAGAGACAGTAGATCTAGCTGGTCTGTCATATTATAATAGAGACAGTAGATCTAGCTGGTCTGTCATATATAATAGAGACAGTAGATCTAGCTGGTCTGTCATATTATAATAGAGACAGTAGATCTAGCTGGTCTGTCATATTATAATAGAGACAGTAGATCTAGCTGGTCTGTCATATTATAATAGAGACAGTAGATCTAGCTGGTCTGTCATAATATAATAGAGACAGTTGATCTAGCTGGTCTGTCATAATATAATAGAGACAGTAGATCTAGCTGGTCTGTCATATTATAATAGAGACAGTAGATCTAGCTGGTCTGTCATATTATAATAGAGACAGTAGATCTAGCTGGTCTGTCATATTATAATAGAGACAGTAGATCTAGCTGGTCTGTCATATTATAATAGAGACAGTAGATCTAGCTGGTCTGTCATATTATAATAGAGACAGTAGATCTAGCTGGTCTGTCATATTATAATAGAGACAGTAGATCTAGCTGGTCTGTCATATTATAATAGAGACAGTAGATCTAGCTGGTCTGTCATATTATAATAGAGACAGTAGATCTAGCTGGTCTGTCATATTATAATAGAGACAGTAGATCTAGCTGGTCTGTCATATTATAATGGTCTGAGACAGTAGATCTAGCTGGTCTGTCATATTATAATAGAGACAGTAGATCTAGCTGGTCTGTCATATTATAATAGAGACAGTAGATCTAGCTGGTCTGTCATAATATAATAGAGACAGTAGATCTAGCTGGTCTGTCATAATATAATAGAGACAGTAGATCTAGCTGGTCTGTCATATTATAATAAAGACAGTAGATCTAGCTGGTCTGTCATCTTATAATAGAGACAGTAGATCTAGCTGGTCTGTCATATTATAATAGAGACAGTAGATCTAGCTGGTCTGTCATCATATAATAGAGACAGTAGATCTAGCTGGTCTGTCATATTATAATAGAGACAGTAGATCTAGCTGGTCTGTCATCTTATAATAGAGACAGTAGATCTAGCTGGTCTGTCATATTATAATAGAGACAGTAGATCTAGCTGGTCTGTCATATTATAATAGAGACAGTTGATCTAGCTGGTCTGTCATCATATAATAGAGACAGTAGATCTAGCTGGTCTGTCATATTATAATAGAGACAGTAGATCTAGCTGGTCTGTCATATTATAATAGAGACAGTAGATCTAGCTGGTCTGTCATATTATAATAGAGACAGTAGATCTAGCTGGTCTGTCATATTATAATAGAGACAGTAGATCTAGCTGGTCTGTCATATTATAATAGAGACAGTAGATCTAGCTGGTCTGTCATATTATAATAGAGACAGTAGATCTAGCTGGTCTGTCATATTATAATAGAGACAGTAGATCTAGCTGGTCTGTCATAATATAATAGAGACAGTAGATCTAGCTGGTCTGTCATAATATAATAGAGACAGTAGATCTAGCTGGTCTGTCATATTATAATAGAGACAGTAGATCTAGCTGGTCTGTCATGATATAATAGAGACAGTAGATCTAGCTGGTCTGTCATATTATAATAGAGACAGTAGATCTAGCTGGTCTGTCATATTATAATAGAGACAGTAGATCTAGCTGGTCTGTCATATTATAATAGAGACAGTAGATCTAGCTGGTCTGTCAAAACATAATAGAGACAGTAGATCTAGCTGGTCTGTCAAAATGTAATAGAGGCAGTAGATCTAGCTGGTCTGTCATAATATAATAGGGACAGTAGATCTAGCTGGTCTGTCATATTATAATAAAGACAGTAGATCTAGCTGGTCTGTCATAATATAATAGAGACAGTAGATCTAGCTGGTCTGTCAAAATATAATAGAGACAGTAGATCTAGCTGGTCTGTCATTATATAATAGAGACAGTAGATCTAGCTTGTCTGTCAGTTTATAATAGAGACAGTAGATCTAGCTGGTCTGTCATAATATAATAGAGACAGTAGATCTAGCTGGTCTGTCATAATATAATAGAGACAGTAATAGAGTCTGTCATAATATAATAGAGACAGTAGATCTAGCTGGTCTGTCATAATATAATAGAGACAGTAGATCTAGCTGGTCTGTCATAATATAATAGAGACAGTAGATCTAGCTGGTCTGTCATATTATAATAGAGACAGTAGATCTAGCTGGTCTGTCATATTATAATAGAGACAGTAGATCTAGCTGGTCTGTCATAATATAATAGAGACAGTAGATCTAGCTGGTCTGTCATAATATAATAGAGACAGTAGATCTAGCTGGTCTGTCATATTATAATAGAGACAGTAGATCTAGCTGGTCTGTCATCTTATAATAGAGACAGTAGATCTAGCTGGTCTGTCATAATATAATAGAGACAGTAGATCTAGCTGGTCTGTCATCTTATAATAGAGACAGTAGATCTAGCTGGTCTGTCATATTATAATAGAGACAGTAGATCTAGCTGGTCTGTCATATTATAATAGAGACAGTAGATCTAGCTGGTCTGTCATTTTATAATAGAGACAGTAGATCTAGCTGGTCTGTCATAATATAATAGAGACAGTAGATCTAGCTGGTCTGTCATAATATAATAGAGACAGTAGATCTAGCTGGTCTGTCATATTATAATAGAGACAGTAGATCTAGCTGGTCTGTCATATTATAATAGAGACAGTAGATCTAGCTGGTCTGTCATAATATAATAGAGACAGTAGATCTAGCTGGTCTGTCATATTATAATAGAGACAGTAGATCTAGCTGGTCTGTCATATTATAATAGAGACAGTAGATCTAGCTGGTCTGTCATATTATAATAGAGACAGTAGATCTAGCTGGTCTGTCATATTATAATAGAGACAGTAGATCTAGCTGGTCTGTCATATTATAATAGAGACAGTAGATCTAGCTGGTCTGTCAAAATATAATAGAGACAGTAGATCTAGCTGGTCTGTCATATTATAATAGAGACAGTAGATCTAGCTGGTCTGTCATATTATAATAGAGACAGTAGATCTAGCTGGTCTGTCATAATATAATAGAGACAGTAGATCTAGCTGGTCTGTCATTATATAATAGAGACAGTAGATCTAGCTGGTCTGTATTAATATAATAGACAGTAGATCTAGCTGGTCTATCATATTATAATAGAGACAGCAGATCTAGCTGGTCTGTCATATTATAACTTAGGCAGTAGATCTAGCTGGTCTGTCAAAATATAATAGAGACAGTAGATCTAGCTGGTCTGTCATAATATAATAGAGACAGTAGATCTAGCTTGTCTGTCATTTATAATAGAGACAGTAGATCTAGCTGGTCTGTCATAATATAATAGAGACAGTAGATCTAGCTGGTCTGTCATAATATAATAGAGACAGTAGATCTAGCTGGTCTGTCATAATATAATAGAGACAGTAGATCTAGCTGGTCTGTCATAATATAATAGAGACAGTAGATCTAGCTGGTCTGTCATATTATAATAGAGACAGTAGATCTAGCTGGTCTGTCATAATATAATAGAGACAGTAGATCTAGCTGGTCTGTCATAATATAATAGAGACAGTAGATCTAGCTGGTCTGTCATAATATAATAGAGACAGTAGATCTAGCTGGTCTGTCATATTATAATAGAGACAGTAGATCTAGCTGGTCTGTCATCTTATAATAGAGACAGTAGATCTAGCTGGTCTGTCAGTAGATCTAGCTGGTCTGTCATAATATAATAGAGACAGTAGATCTAGCTGGTCTGTCATCTTATAATAGAGACAGTAGATCTAGCTGGTCTGTCATATTATAATAGAGACAGTAGATCTAGCTGGTCTGTCATTTTATAATAGAGACAGTAGATCTAGCTGGTCTGTCATTTTATAATAGAGACAGTAGACCTAGCTGGTCGGTCATATTATAATAGAGACAGTAGATCTAGCTGGTCTTTCATAATATAATAGACACAGTTGATCTAGCTGGTCTGTCATAATATAATAGAGACAGTAGATCTAGCTGGTCTGTCATATTATAATAAAGACAGTAGATCTAGCTGGTCTGTCATATTATAATAGAGACAGTTGATCTAGCTGGTCTGTCATCATATAATAGAGACAGTAGATCTAGCTGTTCTGTCATATTATAATAAAGACAGTAGATCTAGCTGGTCTGTCATCTTATAATAGAGACAGTAGATCTAGCTGGTCTGTCATATTATAATAGAGACAGTAGATCAGTCAGTTTATAATAGAGACTAGCTGGTCTGTCATAATATAATAGAGACAGTAGATCTAGCTGGTCTGTCATATTATAATAGAGACAGTAGATCTAGCTGGTCTGTCATAATATAATAGAGACAGTAGATCTAGCTGGTCTGTCATAATATAATAGCTGGTCTGTCAAATATAATAGATGAGACAGTAGATCTAGCTGGTCTGTCATCTTATAATAGAGACAGTAGATCTAGCTGGTCTCTCATATTATAATAGAGACAGTAGATCTAGCTGGTCTGTCATATTATGATATAGACAGTAGATCTAGCTGGTCTGTTATTTTATAATAGAGACAGTAGATCTAGCTGGTCTGTCATAATACAATAGAGACAGTAGATCTAGCTGGTCTGTCATGATATAATAGAGACAGTAGATCTAGCTGGTCCGTCATATTATAATTGAAACAGTAGATCTAGCTGGTCTGCCATATTATAATAGAGACAGTAGATCTAGCTGGTCTGTCATATTATAATAGAGACAGTAGATCTAGCTGGTCTGTCATCTTATAATAGAGACAGTAGATCTAGCTGGTCTGTCATATTATAATAGAGACAGTAGATCTAGCTGGTCTGTCATATTATAATAGAGACAGTAGATCTAGCTGGTCTGTCATAATATAATAGAGACAGTAGATCTAGCTGGTCTGTCATATTATAATAGAGACAGTAGATCTAGCTGGTCTGTCATATTATAATAGAGACAGTAGATCTAGCTGGTCTGTCATATTATAATAGAGACAGTAGATCTAGCTGGTCTGTCATAATATAATAGAGACAGTAGATCTAGCTGGTCTGTCATAATATAATAGAGACAGTAGATCTAGCTGGTCTGTCATATTATAATAGAGACAGTTGATCTCGCTGGTCTGTCATCATATAATAGAGACAGTAGATCTAGCTGGTCTGTCATATTATAATAAAGACAGTAGATCTAGCTGGTCTGTCATATTATAATAGAGACAGTAGATCTAGCTGGTCCGTCATATTATAATAGAGACAGTAGATCTAGCTGGTCTGTCAGTTTATAAGAGAGACAGTAGATCTAGCTGATCTGTCATATTATAATAGAGACAGTAGATCTAGGTGGTCTGTCATAATATAATAGAGACAGTAGATCTAGGTGGTCTGTCATATTATAATAGAGACAGTAGATCTAGCTGGTCTGTCATAATATAATAGAGACAGTAGATCTAGCTGGTCTGTGATAATATAATAGAAACAGTTGATCTAGCTTGGTCTGTCAGTTTATAATAGAGACAGTAGATCTAGCTGGTCTGTCATAATATAATAGAGACAGTAGATCTAGCTGGTCTGTCATATTATAATAGAGACAGTAGATCTAGCTGGTCTGTCATAATATAATAGAGACAGTAGATCTAGCTGGTCTGTCATAATATAATAGAGACAGTAGATCTAGCTGGTCTGTCATATTATAATAGAGACAGTAGATCTAGCTGGTCTGTCATATTATAATAGAGACAGTAGATCTAGCTGGTCTGTCATATTATAATAAGAGACAGTAGATCTAGCTGGTCTGTCATCTTATAATAGAGACAGTAGATCTAGCTGGTCTGTCATATTATAATAGAGACAGTAGATCTAGCTGGTCTGTCATATTATAATAGAGACAGTAGATCTAGCTGGTCTGTCATCATATAATAGAGACAGTAGATCTAGCTGGTCTGTCATATTATAATAAAGACAGTAGATCTAGCTGGTCTGTCATCTTATAATAGAGACAGTAGATCTAGCTGGTCTGTCATATTATAATAGAGACAGTAGATCTAGCTGGTCTGTCATATTATAATAGAGACAGTAGATCTAGCTGGTCTGTCATATTATAATAGAGACAGTAGATCTAGCTGGTCTGTCATAATATAATAGAGACAGTAGATCTAGCTGGTCTGTCATAATATAATAGAGACAGTAGATCTAGCTGGTCTGTCATATATAATAGAGACAGTAGATCTAGCTGGTCTGTCATATTATAATAAAGACAGTAGATCTAGCTGGTCTGTCATATTATAATAGAGACAGTAGATCTAGCTGGTCTGTCATATTATAATAGAGACAGTAGATCTAGCTGGTCTGTCATAATATAATAGAGACAGTAGATCTAGCTGGTCTGTCATAATATAATAGAGACAGTAGATCTAGCTGGTCTGTCATAATATAATAGAGACAGTAGATCTAGCTGGTCTGTCATTTATAATAGAGACAGTAGATCTAGCTGGTCTGTCATATTATAATAGAGACAGTAGATCTAGCTGGTCTGTCATATATAATAGAGACAGTAGATCTAGCTGGTCTGTCATATTATAATAGAGACAGTAGATCTAGCTGGTCTGTCATATTATAATAGAGACAGTAGATCTAGCTGGTCTGTCATATAATAATAGAGACAGTAGATCTAGCTGGTCTGTCATATTATAATAGAGACAGTAGATCTAGCTGGTCTGTCATATTATAATAGAGACAGTAGATCTAGCTGGTCTGTCATATTATAATAGAGACAGTAGATCTAGCTGGTCTGTCATAATATAATAGAGACAGTAGATCTAGCTGGTCTGTCATAATATAATAGAGACAGTAGATCTAGCTGGTCTGTCATATTATAATAGAGACAGTAGATCTAGCTGGTCTGTCATATTATAATAGAGACAGTAGATCTAGCTGGTCTGTCATATTATAATAGAGACAGTAGATCTAGCTGGTCTGTCATATTATAATAGAGACAGTAGATCTAGCTGGTCTGTCATATTATAATAGAGACAGTAGATCTAGCTGGTCTGTCATATTATAATAAAGACAGTAGATCTAGCTGGTCTGTCATATTATAATAGAGACAGTAGATCTAGCTGGTCTGTCATATTATAATAGAGACAGTAGATCTAGCTGGTCTGTCATATTATAATAGAGACAGTAGATCTAGCTGGTCTGTCATAATATAATAGAGACAGTAGATCTAGCTGGTCTGTCATAATATAATAGAGACAGTAGATCTAGCTGGTCTGTCATATTATAATAGAGACAGTAGATCTAGCTGGTCTGTCATATTATAATAGAGACAGTAGATCTAGCTGGTCTGTCATAATATAATAGAAGACAGTTGATCTAGCTGGTCTGTCATAATATAATAGAGACAGTAGATCTAGCTGGTCTGTCATATTATAATAGAGACAGTAGATCTAGCTGGTCTGTCATATTATAATAGAGACAGTAGATCTAGCTGGTCTGTCATATTATAATAGAGACAGTAGATCTAGCTGGTCTGTCATATTATAATAGAGACAGTAGATCTAGCTGGTCTGTCATATTATAATAGAGACAGTAGATCTAGCTGGTCTGTCATATTATAATAGAGACAGTAGATCTAGCTGGTCTGTCATATTATAATAGAGACAGTAGATCTAGCTGGTCTGTCATATTATAATAGAGACAGTAGATCTAGCTGGTCTGTCATATTATAATAGAGACAGTAGATCTAGCTGGTCTGTCATATTATAATAGAGACAGTAGATCTAGCTGGTCTGTCATATTATAATAGAGACAGTAGATCTAGCTGGTCTGTCATAATATAATAGAGACAGTAGATCTAGCTGGTCTGTCATATTATAATAGAGACAGTAGATCTAGCTGGTCTGTCATATTATAATAGAGACAGTAGATCTAGCTGGTCTGTCATAATATAATAGAGACAGTAGATCTAGCTGGTCTGTCATATTATAATAGAGACAGTAGATCTAGCTGGTCTGTCATATTATAATAGAGACAGTAGATCTAGCTGGTCTGTCATAATATAATAGAGACAGTAGATCTAGCTGGTCTGTCATCTTATAATAGAGACAGTAGATCTAGCTGGTCTGTCATATTATAATAGAGACAGTAGATCTAGCTGGTCTGTCATTTTATAATAGAGACAGTAGATCTAGCTGGTCTGTCATTTTATAATAGAGACAGTAGATCTAGCTGGTCGGTCATATTATAATAGAGACAGTAGATCTAGCTGGTCTTTCATAATATAATAGACACAGTTAGATCTAGCTGGTCTGTCATAATATAATAGAGACAGTAGATCTAGCTGGTCTGTCATATTATAATAGAGACAGTAGATCTAGCTGGTCTGTCATATTATAATAGAGACAGTTAGATCTAGCTGGTCTGTCATCATATAATAGAGACAGTAGATCTAGCTGGTCTGTCATATTATAATAAAGACAGTAGATCTAGCTGGTCTGTCATCTTATAATAGAGACAGTAGATCTAGCTGGTCTGTCATATTATAATAGAGACAGTAGATCTAGCTGGTCTGTCATATTATAATAGAGACAGTAGATCTAGCTGGTCTGTCATAATATAATAGAGACAGTAGATCTAGCTGGTCTGTCATATTATAATAAAGACAGTAGATCTAGCTGGTCTGTCATAATATAATAGAGACAGTAGATCTAGCTGGTCTGTCAAAATATAATAGAGACAGTAGATCTAGCTGGTCTGTCATATTATAATAGAGACAGTAGATCTAGCTGGTCTGTCATTTATAATAGAGACAGTAGATCTAGCTGGTCTGTCATAATATAATAGAGACAGTAGATCTAGCTGGTCTGTCATATTATAATAGAGACAGTAGATCTAGCTGGTCTGTCATAATATAATAGAGACAGTAGATCTAGCTGGTCTGTCATAATATAATAGAGACAGTAGATCTAGCTGGTCTGTCATCTTATAATAGAGACAGTAGATCTAGCTGGTCTGTCATATTATAATAGAGACAGTAGATCTAGCTGGTCTGTCATATTATAATAGAGACAGTAGATCTAGCTGGTCTGTCATCTTATAATAGAGACAGTAGATCTAGCTGGTCTGTCATATTATAATAGAGACAGTAGATCTAGCTGGTCTGTCATATTATAATAGAGACAGTAGATCTAGCTGGTCTGTCATATATAATAGAGACAGTAGATCTAGCTGGTCTGTCATATTATAATAGAGACAGTAGATCTAGCTGGTCTGTCATCTTATAATAGAGACAGTAGATCTAGCTGGTCTGTCATATTATAATAGAGACAGTAGATCTAGCTGGTCTGTCATATTATAATAGAGACAGTAGATCTAGCTGGTCTGTCATATTATAATAGAGACAGTAGATCTAGCTGGTCTGTCATAATATAATAGAGACAGTAGATCTAGCTGGTCTGTCATAATATAATAGAGACAGTAGATCTAGCTGGTCTGTCATATTATAATAGAGACAGTAGATCTAGCTGGTCTGTCATCTTATAATAGAGACAGTAGATCTAGCTGGTCTGTGATATCATAATAGAGACAGTAGATCTAGCTGGTCCGTCATATTAAAATAGAGACAGTAGATCTAGCTGGTCTGTCATCTTATAATAGAGACAGTAGATCTAGCTGGTCTGTCATATTATAATAGAGACAGTAGATCTAGCTGGTCTGTCATTTTATAATAGAGACAGTAGATCTACCTGGTCTGACATATTATAATAGAGACAGTAGATCTAGCTGGTCTGTCATAATATAATAGAGACAGTAGATCTAGCTGGTCTGTCATAATATAATAGAGACAGTAGATCTAGCTGGTCTGTCATATTATAATAGAGACAGTAGATCTAGCTGGTCTGTCATATTATAATAGAGACAGTAGATCTAGCTGGTCTGTCATCATATAATAGAGACAGTAGATCTAGCTGGTCTGTCATATTATAATAAAGACAGTAGATCTAGCTGGTCTGTCATCTTATAATAGAGACAGTAGATCTAGCTGGTCTGTCATATTATAATAGAGACAGTAGATCTAGCTGGTCTGTCATATTATAATAGAGACAGTAGATCTAGCTGGTCTGTCATATTATAATAGAGACAGTAGATCTAGCTGGTCTGTCATAATATAATAGAGACAGTAGATCTAGCTGGTCTGTCAAAATATAATAGAGACAGTAGATCTAGCTGGTCTGTCATATTATAATAGAGACAGTAGATCTAGCTGGTCTGTCATATTATAATAGAGACAGTAGATCTAGCTGGTCTGTCATATTATAATAGAGACAGTAGATCTAGCTGGTCTGTCATATTATAATAGAGACAGTAGATCTAGCTGGTCTGTCATAATATAATAGAGACAGTAGATCTAGCTGGTCTGTCATAATATAATAGAGACAGTAGATCTAGCTGGTCTGTCATCTTATAATAGAGACAGTAGATCTAGCTGGTCTGTCATATTATAATAGAGACAGTAGATCTAGCTGGTCTGTCATATTATAATAGAGACAGTAGATCTAGCTGGTCTGTCATCTTATAATAGAGACAGTAGATCTAGCTGGTCTGTCATATTATAATAGAGACAGTTGATCTAGCTGGTCTGTCATCATATAATAGAGACAGTAGATCTAGCTGGTCTGTCATCATATAATAGAGACAGTAGATCTAGCTGTTCTGTCATATTATAATAAAGACAGTAGATCTAGCTGGTCTGTCATCTTATAATAGAGACAGTAGATCTAGCTGGTCTGTCATATTATAATAGAGACAGTAGATCTAGCTGGTCCATCATATTATAATAGAGACAGTAGATCTAGCTGGTCTGTCATATTATAATAGAGACAGTAGATCTAGCTGGTCTGTCATAATATAATAGATCTAGCTGGTCTGTCATATTATAATAGAACAGTTGATCTAGCTGGTCTGTCATAATATAATAGAGACAGTAGATCTAGCTGGTCTGTCATCATATAATAGAGACAGTAGATCTAGCTGGTCTGTCATATTATAATAGAGACAGTAGATCTAGCTGGTCTGTCATATTATA
The DNA here is from genome assembly GCF_018296145.1 of Oncorhynchus tshawytscha. Lineage (NCBI taxonomy): Eukaryota > Metazoa > Chordata > Actinopteri > Salmoniformes > Salmonidae > Oncorhynchus > Oncorhynchus tshawytscha. Next base: position 198,805 of record NW_024609589.1, read on the forward strand.
ATAGAGACAGTAGATCTAGCTGGTCTGTCATATTATAATAGAGACAGTAGATCTAGCTGGTCTGTCATAATATAATAGAGACAGTAGATCTAGCTGGTCTGTCATAATATAATAGAGACAGTAGATCTAGCTGGTCTGTCATAATATAATAGAGACAGTAGATCTAGCTGGTCTGTCATCTTATAATAGAGACAGTAGATCTAGCTGGTCTGTCATATTATAATAGAGACAGTAGATCTAGCTGGTCTGTCATATTATAATAGAGACAGTTGATCTAGCTGGTCTGTCATCATATAATAGAGACAGTAGATCTAGCTGGTCTGTCATATTATAATAAAGACAGTAGATCTAGCTGGTCTGTCATCTTATAATAGAGACAGTAGATCTAGCTGGTCTGTCATATTATAATAGAGACAGTAGATCTAGCTGGTCTGTCATAATATAATAGAGACAGTAGATCTAGCTGGTCTGTCATATTATAATAGAGACAGTAGATCTAGCTGGTCTGTCATAATATAATAGAGACAGTAGATCTAGCTGGTCTGTCATATTATAATAGAGACAGTAGATCTAGCTGGTCTGTCATCTTATAATAGAGACAGTAGATCTAGCTGGTCTGTCATATTATAATAAAGACAGTAGATCTAGCTGGTCTGTCATCTTATAATAGAGACAGTAGATCTAGCTGGTCTGTCATATTATAATAGAGACAGTAGATCTAGCTGGTCTGTCATATTATAATAGAGACAGTAGATCTAGCTGGTCTTTCATAATATAATAGACACAGTTGATCTAGCTGGTCTGTCATAATATAATAGAGACAGTAGATCTAGCTTGTCTGTCATATTATAATAGAGACAGTAGATCTAGCTGGTCTGTCATATTATAATAGAGACAGTTGATCTAGCTGGTCTGTCATCATATAATAGAGACAGTAGATCTAGCTGGTCTGTCATATTATAATAAAGACAGTAGATCTAGCTGGTCTGTCATCTTATAATAGAGACAGTAGATCTAGCTGGTCTGTCATATTATAATAGAGACAGTAGATCTAGCTTGTCCGTCAGTTTATAAGAGAGACAGTAGATGTAGCTGGTCTGTCATAATATAATAGAGACAGTAGATCTAGCTGGTCTGTCATATTATAATAAAGACAGTAGATCTAGCTGGTCTGTCATAATATAATAGAGAAAGTAGATCGAGCTGGTCTGTCAAAATACAATAGAGACAGTAGATCTAGCTGGTCTGTCATTATTTAATAGAGACAGTAGATCTAGCTTGTCCATCAGTTTATAATAGAGACAGTAGATGTAGCTGGTCTGTCATAATATAATAGAGACAGTAGATCTAGCTGGTCTGTCATAATATAATAGAGACAGTAGATCTAGCTGGTCTGTCATAATATAATAGAGACAGTTGATCTAGCTGGTCTGTCATAATATAATAGAGACAGTAGATCTAGCTGGTCTGTCATCTTATAATAGAGACAGTAGATCTAGCTGGTCTGTCATATTATAATAGAGACAGTAGATCTAGCTGGTCTGTCATATTATAATAGAGACAGTAGATCTAGCTGGTCTGTCATCTTATAATAGAGACAGTAGATCTAGCTGGTCTGTCATATTATAATAGAGACGGTAGATCTAGCTGGTCTGTCATATTATAATAGAGACAGTTGATCTAGCTGGTCTGTCATCATATAATAGAGACAGTAGATCTAGCTGGTCTGTCATATTATAATAAAGACAGTAGATCTAGCTGGTCTGTCATCTTATAATAGAGACAGTAGATCTAGCTGGTCTGTCATATTATAATAGAGACAGTAGATCTAGCTGGTCTGTCATATTATAATAGAGACAGTAGATCTAGCTGGTCCGTCATATTATAATAGAGACAGTAGATCTAGCTGGTCTGTCATAATATAATAGAGACAGTTGATCTAGCTGGTCTGTCATAATATAATAGAGACAGTTGATCTAGCTTGTCCGTCAGTTAATAATAGAGACAGTAGATCTAGCTGGTCTGTCATATTATAATAAAGACAGTAGATCTAGCTGGTCTGTCATATTATAATAGAGACAGTAGATCTAGCTGGTCTGTCATATTATAATAGAGACAGTAGATCTAGCTGGTCTGTCATAATATAATAGAGACAGTAGATCTAGATGGTCTGTCATAATATAATGGAGAAGGTAGATCTAGCTGGTCTGTCATAATATAATAGAGACAGTAGATCTAGCTGGTCTGTCATTTATAATAGAGACAGTAGATCTAGCTGGTCTGTCATATTATAATAGAGACAGTAGGTCTAGCTGGTCTGTCATATAGTAATAGAGACAGTAGATCTAGCTGGTCTGTCATATTATAATAGAGACAGTAGATCTAGCTGGTCTGTCATATTATAATAGAGACAGTAGATCTAGCTGGTCTGTCATATATAATAGAGACAGTAGATCTAGCTGGTCTGTCATATTATAATAGAGACAGTAGATCTAGCTGGTCTGTCATATTATAATAGAGACAGTAGATCTAGCTGGTTGGTCATATTATAATCGAGACAGTAGATCTAGCTGGTCTGTCATAATATAATAGAGACAGTTGATCTAGCTGGTCTGTCATAATATAATAGAGACAGTAGATCTAGCTGGTCTGTCATATTATAATAGAGACAGTAGATCTAGCTGGTCTGTCATATTATAATAGAGACAGTAGATCTAGCTGGTCTGTCATATTATAATAGAGACAGTAGATCTAGCTGGTCCGTCATATTATAATAGAGACAGTAGATCTAGCTGGTCTGTCATATTATAATAAAGACAGTAGATCTAGCTGGTCTGTCATATTATAATAAAGACAGTAGATCTAGCTGGTCTGTCATATTATAATAGAGACAGATCTAGCTGGTCTGTCATATTATAATAGAGGTAGTAGATCTAGCTGGTCTGTCATATTATAATAGAGACAGTAGATCTAGCTGGTCTGTCATAATATAATAGAAACAGTTGATCTAGGTGGTCTGTCATAATATAATAGAGACAGTAGATCTAGCTGGTCTGTCATATTATAATAGAGATAGTAGATCTAGCTGGTCCGTCATATTATAATAGAGACAGTAGATCTAGCTGGTCTGTCATAATATAATAGAAACAGTTGATCTAGGTGGTCTGTCATAATATAATAGAGACAGTAGATCTAGCTGGTCTGTCATATTATAATAGAGAGAGTAGATCTAGCTGGTCCGTCATATTATAATAGAGACAGTAGATCTAGCTGGTCTGTCATATTATAATAGAGACAGTAGATCTAGCTGGTCCATCATATTATAATAAAGACAGTAGATCTAGCTGGTATGTCATATTATAATAGAGACAGTAGGTCTAGCTGGTCTGTCATATTATAATAGAGACAGTAGATCTAGCTGGTCTGTCATATTATAATAGAGACAGTAGATCTAGCTGGTCTGTCATATAATAATAGAGACAGTAGATCTAGCTGGTCTGTCATATTATAATAGAGACAGTAGATCTAGCTGGTCTGTCATATTATAATGGAGACAGTAGGTCTAGCTGGTCTGTCATATTATAATAGAGACAGTAGATCTAGCTGGTCTGTCATATTATAATAGAGACAGTAGATCTAGCTGGTCTGTCATATTATAATAGAGACAGTAGATCTAGCTGGTCTGTCATATTATAATAGAGACAGTAGATCTAGCTGGTCTGTCATAATATAATAGAGACAGTAGATCTAGCTGGTCTGTCATAATATAATAGAGACAGTTGATCTAGCTGGTCTGTCATAATATAATAGAGACAGTAGATCTAGCTGGTCTGTCATATTATAATAGAGACAGTAGATCTAGCTGGTCTGTCATAATATAATAGAGACAGTAGATCTAGCTGGTCTGTCATAATATAATAGAGACAGTAGATCTAGCTGGTCTGTCATATTATAATAGAGACAGTAGATCTAGCTGGTCTGTCATATTATAATAGAGACAGTAGATCTAGCTGGTCTGTCATTTTATAATAGAGACAGTAGATCTAGCTGGTCTGTCATAATATAATAGAGACAGTAGATCTAGCTGATCTGTCATCTTATAATAGAGACAGTAGATCTAGCTGGTCTGTCATATTATAATAGAGACAGTAGATCTAGCTGGTCTGTCATATTATAATAGAGACAGTAGATCTAGCTGGTCTGTCATTTTATAATAGAGACAGTAGATCTAGCTGGTCGGTCATATTATAATAGAGACAGTAGATCTAGCTGGTCTTTCATAATATAATAGACACAGTTGATCTAGCTGGTCTGTCATAATATAATAGAGACAGTAGATCTAGCTTGTCTGTCATATTATAATAGAGACAGTAGATCTAGCTGGTCTGTCATATTATAATAGAGACAGTAGATCTAGCTGGTCTGTCATATTATAATAGAGACAGTAGATCTAGCTGGTCTGTCATATTATAATAGAGACAGTAGATCTAGCTGGTCTGTCATATTATAATAGAGACAGTAGATCTAGCTGGTCTGTCATATTATAATAGAGACAGTAGATCTAGCTTGTCTGTCAGTTTATAAGAGAGACAGTAGATCTAGCTGGTCTGTCATAATATAATAGAGACAGTAGATCTAGCTGGTCTGTCATAATATAATAGAGACAGTTGATCTAGCTGGTCTGCCATAATATAATAGAGAGTAGATCTAGCTGGTCTGTAAAAATACAATGGAGACAGTAGATCTAGCTTGTCTGTCATTATATAATAGAGACAGTAGATCTAGCTTGTCCGTCAGTTTATAAGAGAGACAGTAGATGTAGCTGGTCTGTCATAATATCATAGAGACAGTAGATCTAGCTGGTCTGTCATATTATAATAGAGACAGTAGATCTAGCTGGTCTGTCATAATATAATAGAGACAGTAGATCTAGCTGGTCTGTCATAATATAATAGAGACAGTAGATCTAGCTGGTCTGTCATAATATAATAGAGACAGTAGATCTAGCTGGTCTGTCATATTATAATAGAGACAGTAGATCTAGCTGGTCTGTCATTTTATAATAGAGACAGTAGATCTAGCTGGTCGGTCATATTATAATAGAGACAGTAGATCTAGCTGGTCTTTCATAATATAATAGACACAGTTGATCTAGCTGGTCTGTCATAATATAATAGAGACAGTAGATCTAGCTGGTCTGTCATATTATAATAAAGACAGTAGATCTAGCTGGTCTGTCATCTTATAATAGAGACAGTAGATCTAGCTGGTCTGTCATATTATAATAGAGACAGTAGATCTAGCTGGTCTGTCATTATATAATAAAGACAGTAGATCTAGCTGGTCTGTCATCTTATAATAAAGACAGTAGATCTAGCTGGTCTGTCATATTATAATAGAGACAGTAGATCTAGCTGGTCTGTCATATTATAATAGAGACAGTAGATCTAGCTGGTCTGTCATATTATAATAGAGACAGTAGATCTAGCTGGTCTGTCATCATATAATAGAGACAGTAGATCTAGCTGGTCTGTCATATTATAATAAAGACAGTAGATCTAGCTGGTCTGTCATCTTATAATAGAGACAGTAGATCTAGCTGGTCTGTCATATTATAATAGAGACAGTAGATCTAGCTGGTCTGTCATATTATAATAGAGACAGTAGATCTAGCTGGTCTGTCATATTATAATAAAGACAGTAGATCTAGCTGGTCTGTCATCTTATAATAGAGACAGTAGATCTAGCTGGTCTGTCATATTATAATAGAGACAGTAGATCTAGCTGGTCTGTCATATTATAATAGAGACAGTAGATCGAGCTGGTCTGTCAAAATATAATAGAGACAGTAGATCTAGCTGGTCTGTCATATTATAATAGAGACAGTAGATCTAGCTGGTCTGTCATATTATAATAGAGACAGTAGATCTAGCTGGTCTGTCATATTATAACAGAGACAGTAGATCTAGCTGGTCTGTCAAAATACAATAGATACAGTAGATCTAGCTGGTCTGTCATTATATAATAGAGACAGTAGATCTAGCTGGTCTGTCATAATATAATAGAGACAGTAGATCGAGCTGGTCTGTCATATTATAATAAAGACAGTAGATCTAGCTGGTCTGTCATAATATAATAGAGACAGTAGATCAAGCTGGTCTGTCAAAATACAATAGAGACAGTAGATCTAGCTGGTCTGTCATTGTATAATAGAGACAGTAGATCTAGCTTGTCCGTCAGTTTATAATAGAGACAGTAGATGTAGCTGGTCTGTCATAATATAATAGAGACAGTAGATCTAGCTGGTCTGTCATAATATAATAGAGACAGTAGATCGAGCTGGTCTGTCATAATATAATAGAGACAGTAGATCTAGCTGGTCTGTCATAATATAATAGAGACAGTTGATCTAGCTGGTCTGTCATAATATAATAGAGACAGTAGATCTAGCTGGTCTGTCATATTATAATAGAGACAGTAGATCTAGCTGGTCTGTCATAATATAATAGAGACAGTAGATCTAGCTGGTCTGTCATAATATACTAGAGACAGTAGATCTAGCTGGTCTGTCATATTATAATAGAGACAGTAGATCTAGCTGGTCTGTCATATTATAATAGAGACAGTAGATCGAGCTGGTCTGTCATAATATAATAAAGACAGTAGATCTAGCTGGTCTGTCATCTTATAATAGAGACAGTAGATCTAGCTGGTCTGTCATATTATAATAGAGACAGTAGATCCAGCTGGTCTGTCATTTTATAATAGAGACAGTAGATCTAGCTGGTCTGTCATATTATAATAGAGACAGTAGATCTAGCTGGTCTGTCATAATATAATAGAGACAGTTGATCTAGCTGGTCTGTCATAATATAATAGAGACAGTAGATCTAGCTGGTCTGTCATATTATAATAGAGACAGTAGATCTAGCTGGTCTGTCATATTATAATAGAGACAGTTGATCTAGCTGGTCTGTCATCATATAATAGAGACAGTAGATCTAGCTGGTCTGTCATATTATAATAAAGACAGTAGATCTAGCTGGTCTGTCATCTTATAATAGAGACAGTAGATCTAGCTGGTCTGTCATATTATAATAGAGACAGTAGATCTAGCTGGTCTGTCATATTATAATAGAGACAGTAGATCTAGCTGGTCTGTCATATTATAACAGAGACAGTAGATCTAGCTGGTCTGTCAAAATATAATAGAGACAGTAGATCTAGCTGGTCTGTCATTATATAATAGAGACAGTAGATCTAGCTGGTCTGTCATAATATAATAGAGACAGTAGATCGAGCTGGTCTGTCATATTATAATAAAGACAGTAGATCTAGCTGGTCTGTCATAATAAAATAGAGACAGTAGATCTAGCTGGTCTGTCAAATATAATAGAGACAGTAGATCTAGCTGGTCTGTCATTGTATAATAGAGACAGTAGATCTAGCTGGTCTGTCAGTTTATAATAGAGACAGTAGATCTAGCTGGTCTGTCATAATATAATAGAGACAGTAGATCTAGCTGGTCTGTCATAATATAATAGAGACAGTAGATCTAGCTGGTCTGTCATAATATAATAGAGACAGTAGATCTAGCTGGTCTGTCATAATATAATAGAGACAGTTGATCTAGCTGGTCTGTCATATTATAATAGAGACAGTAGATCTAGCTGGTCTGTCATATTATAATAGAGACAGTAGATCTAGCTGGTCTGTCATATTATAATAGAGACGGTAGATCTAGCTGGTCTGTCATATTATAATAGAGACAGTTGATCTAGCTGGTCTGTCATCATATAATAGAGACAGTAGATCTAGCTGGTCTGTCATATTATAATAAAGACAGTAGATCTAGCTGGTCTGTCATCTTATAATAGAGACAGTAGATCTAGCTGGTCTGTCATATTATAATAGAGACAGTAGATCTAGCTGGTCTGTCATATTATAATAAAGACAGTAGATCTAGCTGGTCCGTCATATTATAATAGAGACAGTAGATCTAGCTGGTCCGTCATAATATAATAGAAACAGTTGATCTAGCTGGTCTGTCATATTATAATAGAGACAGTAGATCTAGCTGGTCTGTCATCATATAATAGAGACAGTAGATCTAGCTGGTCTGTCATATTATAATAAAGACAGTAGATCTAGCTGGTCCATCATATTATAATAAAGACAGTAGATCTAGCTGGTCTGTCATATTATAATAGAGACAGTAGATCTAGCTGGTCCTTCATATTATAATAGAGACAGTAGATCTAGCTGGTCTGTCATAATATAATAGAGACAGCAGATCTAGATGGTCTGTCATAATATAATGGAGAAGGTAGATCTAGCTGGTCTGTCATAATGTAATAGAGACAGTAGATCTAGCTGGTCTGTCATTTATAATAGAGACAGTAGATCTAGCTGGTCTGTCATATTATAATAGAGACAGTAGGTCTAGCTGGTCTGTCATATTATAATAGAGACCGTAGATCTAGCTGGTCTGTCATATTATAATAGAGACAGTAGGTCTAGCTGGTCTGTCATATTATAATAGAGACAGTAGATCTAGCTGGTCTGTCATATAATAATAGAGACAGTAGATCTAGCTGGTCTGTCATGATATAATAGAGACAGTAGATCTAGCTGGTCTGTCAAATTATAATAGAGACAGTAGATCTAGCTGGTTGGTCATATTATAATCGAGACAGTAGATCTAGCTGGTCTGTCATAATATAATAGAAACAGTTGATCTAGCTGGTCTGTCATAATACAATAGAGACAGTTGATCTAGCTGGTCTGTCATATTCTAATAGAGACAGTAGATCTAGCTGGTCTGTCATATTAGAATAGAGACAGTAGATCTAGCTGGTCTGTCATATTATAATAGAGAGAGTAGATCTAGCTGGTCCGTCATATTATAATAGAGACAGTAGATGTAGCTGGTCTGTCATATTATAATAAAGACAGTAGATCTAGCTGGTCTGTCATATTATAATAAAGACAGTAGATCTAGCTGGTCTGTCATATTATAATAGAGACAGATCTAGCTGGTCTGTCATATTATAATAGAGATAGTAGATCTAGCTGGTCCGTCATATTATAATAGAGACAGTAGATCTAGCTGGTCTGTCATAATATAATAGAAACAGTTGATCTAGGTGGTCTGTCATAATATAATAGAGACAGTAGATCTAGCTGGTCTGTCATATTATAATAGAGATAGTAGATCTAGCTGGTCTGTCATATTATAATAGAGACAGTAGATCTAGCTGGTCTGTCATAATATAATAGAAACAGTTGATCTAGGTGGTCTGTCATAATATAATAGAGACAGTAGATCTAGCTGGTCTGTCATATTATAATAGAGACAGTAGATCTAGCTGGTCCGTCATATTATAATAGAGACAGTAGATGTAGCTGGTCTGTCATATTATAATAGAGACAGTAGATCTAGCTGGTCTGTCATATTATAATAAAGACAGTAGATCTAGCTGGTATGTCATATTATAATAGAGACAGTAGGTCTAGCTGGTCTGTCATATTATAATAGAGACAGTAGATCTAGCTGGTCTGTCATATTATAACAGAGACAGTAGATCTAGCTGGTCTGTCATATATATAATAGAGACAGTAGATCTAGCTAGTCTGTCATATTATAATAGAGACAGTAGATCTAGCTGGTCTGTCATATTATAATGGAGACAGTAGATCTAGCTGGTCTGTCATAATATAATGGATAAGGTAGATCTAGCTGGTCTGTCATAAAATAATAGAGACAGTAGATCTAGCTGGTCTGTCATATTATAATAGAGACAGTAGATCTAGCTGGTCTGTCATATTATAATAGAGACAGTAGATCTAGCTGGTCTGTCATAATATAATAGAGACAGTAGATCTAGCTGGTCTGTCATAATATAATAGAGACAGTTGATCTAGCTGGTCTGTCATAATATAATAGAGACAGTAGATCTAGCTGGTCTGTCATATTATAATAGAGACAGTAGATCTAGCTGGTCTGTCATAATATAATAGAGACAGTAGATCTAGCTGGTCTGTCATAATATAATAGAGACAGTAGATCTAGCTGGTCTGTCATAATATAATAGAGACAGTAGATCTAGCTGGTCTGTCATAATATAATAGAGACAGTAGATCTAGCTGGTCTGTCATATTATAATAAAGACAGTAGATCTAGCTGGTCTGTCATAATATAATAGAGACAGTAGATCGAGCTGGTCTGTCAAAATACAATAGAGACAGTAGATCTAGCTGGTCTGTCATTATATAATAGAGACAGTAGATCTAGCTTGTCCGTCAGTTTATAATAGAGACAGTAGATGTAGCTGGTCTGTCATCTTATAATAGAGACAGTAGATCGAGCTGGTCTGTCATAATATAATAGAGACAGTAGATCTAGCTGGTCTGTCATAATATAATAGAGACAGTTGATCTAGCAGGTCTGTCATAATATAATAGAGACAGTTGATCTAGCTGGTCTGTCATAATATAATAGAGACAGTAGATCTAGCTGGTCTGTCATAATATAATAGAGACAGTAGATCGAGCTGGTCTGTCATAATATAATAGAGACAGTAGATCTAGCTGGTCTGTCATAATATACTAGAGACAGTAGATCTAGCTGGTCTGTCATATTATAATAAAGACAGTAGATCTAGCTGGTCTGTCATCTTATAATAGAGACAGTAGATCGAGCTGGTCTGTCATAATATAATAAAGACAGTAGATCTAGCTGGTCTGTCATCTTATAATAGAGACAGTAGATCTAGCTGGTCTGTCATATTATAATAGAGACAGTAGATCTAGCTGGTCTGTCATTTATAATAGAGACAGTAGATCTAGCTGGTCTGTCATTTTATAATAGAGACAGTAGATCTAGCTGGTCGGTCATATTATAATAGAGACAGTAGATCTAGCTGGTCTTTCATAATATAATAGACACAGTTGATCTAGCTGGTCTGTCATAATATAATAGAGACAGTAGATCTAGCTTGTCTGTCATATTATAATAGAGACAGTAGATCTAGCTGGTCTGTCATATTATAATAGAGACAGTTGATCTAGCTGGTCTGTCATCATATAATAGAGACAGTAGATCTAGCTGGTCTGTCATATTATAATAAAGACAGTAGATCTAGCTGGTCTGTCATAATATAATAGAGACAGTAGATCTAGCTTGTCCGTCAGTTTATAAGAGAGACAGTAGATGTAGCTGGTCTGTTATAATATAACAGAGACAGTAGATCTAGCTGGTCTGTCATATTATAATAAAGACAGTAGATCTAGCTGGTCTGTCATAATATAATAGAGACAGTAGATCGAGCTGGTCTGTCAAAATACAATAGAGACAGTAGATCTAGCTGGTCTGTCATTATATAATAGAGACAGTAGATCTAGCTTGTCCATCAGTTTATAATAGAGACAGTAGATGTAGCTGGTCTGTCATAATATAATAGAGACAGTAGATCTAGCTGGTCTGTCATATTATAATAGAGACAGTAGATCTAGCTGGTCTTTCATAATATAATAGACACAGTAGATCTAGCTGGTCTGTCATAATATAATAGAGACAGTAGATCTAGCTGGTCTGTCATATTATAATAGAGACAGTAGATCTAGCTGGTCTGTCATATTATAATAGAGACAGTAGATCTAGCTGGTCTGTCATATTATAATAAAGACAGTAGATCTAGCTGGTCTGTCATCTTATAATAGAGACAGTAGATCTAGCTGGTCTGTCATATTATAATAGAGACGGTAGATCTAGCTGGTCTGTCATATTATAATAGAGACAGTTGATCTAGCTGGTCTGTCATCATATAATAGAGACAGTAGATCTAGCTGGTCTGTCATATTATAATAAAGACAGTAGATCTAGCTGGTCTGTCATCTTATAATAGAGACAGTAGATCTAGCTGGTCTGTCATATTATAATAAAGACAGTAGATCTAGCTGGTATGTCATATTATAATAGAGACAGTAGGTCTAGCTGGTCTGTCATATTATAATAGAGACAGTAGGTCTAGCTGGTCTGTCATATTATAACAGAGACAGTAGATCTAGCTGGTCTGTCATAATATAATAGAGACAGTAGGTCTAGCTGGTCTGTCATATTATAATAGAGACAGTAGATCTAGCTGGTCTGTCATATTATAATGGAGACAGTTGGTCTAGCTGGTCTGTCATATTATAATAGAGACAGTAGATCTAGCTGGTCTGTCATATAATAATAGAGACAGGAGATCTAGCTGGTCTGTCATATTATAATAGAGACAGATCTAGCTGGTCTGTCATATTATAATAGAGACAGTAGATCTAGCTGGTCTGTCATAATATAATAGAAACAGTTGATCTAGCTGGTCTGTCATAATATAATAGAGACAGTAGATCTAGCTGGTCTGTCATAATATAATAGAGACAGTAGATCTAGCTGGTCTGTCATATTATAATAGAGACAGTAGATCTAGCTGGTCTGTCATAATATAATAGAGACAGTAGATCTAGCTGGTCTGTCATAATATAATAGAGACAGTAGATCTAGCTGGTCTGTCATAATATACTAGAGACAGTAGATCTAGCTGGTCTGTCATATTATAATAAAGACAGTAGATCTAGCTGGTCTGTCATCTTATAATAGAGACAGTAGATCTAGCTGGTCTGTCATATTATAATAGAGACAGTAGATCTAGCTGGTCTGTCATATTATAATAGAGACAGTAGATCTAGCTGGTCTGTCATATTATAATAGAGACAGTAGATCTAGCTGGTCTGTCATTTTATAATAGAGACAGTAGATCTAGCTGGTCTGTCATTTTATAATAGAGACAGTAGATCTAGCTGGTCGGTCATATTATAATAGAGACAGTAGATCTAGCTGGTCTTTCATAATATAATAGAGACAGTTGATCTAGCTGGTCTGTCATAATATAATAGAGACAGTAGATCTAGCTGGTCCGTCATATTATAATAGAGACAGTAGATCTAGCTGGTCTGTCATATTATAATAGAGACAGTTGATCTCGCTGGTCTGTCATCATATAATAGAGACAGTAGATCTAGCTGGTCTGTCATATTATAATAAAGACAGTAGATCTAGCTGGTCTGTCATATTATAATAGAGACAGTAGATCTAGCTGGTCCGTCATATTATAATAGAGACAGTAGATCTAGCTGGTCTGTCATATTATAATAGAGACAGTAGATCTAGCTGGTCTGTCATATTATAATAGAGACAGTAGATCTAGCTGGTCTGTCATATTATAATAAAGACAGTAGATCTAGCTGGTCTGTCATAATATAATAGAGAAAGTAGATCGAGCTGGTCTGTCAAAATACAATAGAGACAGTAGATCTAGCTGGTCTGTCATATTATAATTGAGACAGTAGATCTAGCTGGTCTGTCATAATATAATAGAGACAGTAGATCGAGCTGGTCTGTCATAATATAATAGAGACAGTAGATCTAGCTGGTCTGTCATATTATAATAGAGACAGTAGATCTAGCTGGTCTGTCATTTTATAATAGAGACAGTAGACCTAGCTGGTCTGTCATCCTATAATAGAGACAGTAGATCGAGCTGGTCTGTCATAATATAATAAAGACAGTAGATCTAGCTGGTCTGTCATCTTATAATAAAGACAGTAGATCTAGCTGGTCTGTCATCTTATAATAGAGACAGTAGATCTAGCTGGTCTGTCATATTATAATAGAGACAGTAGATCTAGCTGGTCTGTCATTTTATAATAGAGACAGTAGATCTACCTGGTCGGTCATATTATAATAGAGACAGTAGATCTAGCTGGTCTTTCATAATATAATAGACACAGTTGATCTAGCTGGTCTGTCATATTATAATAGAGACAGTAGATCTAGCTGGTCTGTCATATTATAATAGAGACAGTAGATCTAGCTGGTCTGTCATATTATAATAGAGACAGTAGATCTAGCTGGTCTGTCATAATATAATAGAGACAGTAGATCTAGCTGGTCTGTCATATTATAATAAAGACAGTAGATCTAGCTGGTCTGTCATATTATAATAGAGACAGTAGATCTAGCTGGTCCGTCATTTATAAGAGAGACAGTAGATCTAGCTGGTCTGTCATAATATAATAGAGACAGTAGATCTAGCTGGTCTGTCATATTATAATAAAGACAGTAGATCTAGCTGGTCTGTCATAATATAATAGAGAAAGTAGATCGAGCTGGTCTGTCAAAATACAATAGAGACAGTAGATCTAGCTGGTCTGTCATTATTTAATAGAGACAGTAGATCTAGCTTGTCCATCAGTTTATAATAGAGACAGTAGATGTAGCTGGTCTGTCATAATATAATAGAGACAGTAGATCTAGCTGGTCTGTCATAATATAATAGAGACAGTAGATCGAGCTGGTCTGTCATAATATAATAGACACAGTAGATCTAGCTGGTCTGTCATAATATAATAGAGACAGTAGATCTAGCTGGTCTGTCATCTTATAATAGAGACAGTAGATCTAGCTGGTCTGTCATATTATAATAGAGACAGTAGATCTAGCTGGTCTGTCATATTATAATAAAGACAGTAGATCTAGCTGGTCTGTCATCTTATAATAGAGACAGTAGATCTAGCTGGTCTGTCATATTATAATAGAGACAGTAGATCTAGCTGGTCTGTCATATTATAATAGAGACAGTTGATCTAGCTGGTCTGTCATCATATAATAGAGACAGTAGATCTAGCTGGTCTGTCATATTATAATAAAGACAGTAGATCTAGCTGGTCTGTCATCTTATAATAGAGACAGTAGATCTAGCTGGTCTGTCATATTATAATAAAGACAGTAGATCTAGCTGGTCTGTCATATTATAATAGAGACAGTAGATCTAGCTGGTCTGTCATAATATAATAGAGACAGTAGATCTAGCTGGTCTGTCATATTATAATAGAGACAGTAGATCTAGCTGGTCTGTCATATTATAATAGAGACAGTAGATCTAGCTGGTCTGTCATATTATAATAGAGACAGTAGATCTAGCTGGTCTGTCATATTATAATGGAGACAGTAGATCTAGCTGGTCTGTCATATTATAATAGAGACAGTAGATCTAGCTGGTCTGTCATATTATAATAGAGACAGAAGATCTAGCTGGTCTGTCATATTATAATAGAGACAGTAGATCTAGCTGGTCTGTCATATTATAATAGAGACAGTAGATCTAGCTGGTCTGTCATAATATAATAGAGACAGTAGATCTAGCTGGTCTGTCATAATATAATAGAGACAGTAGATCTAGCTGGTCTGTCATAATATAATAGAGACAGTAGATCTAGCTGGTCTGTCATATTATAATAGAGACAGTAGATCTAGCTGGTCTGTCATAATATAATAGAGACAGTAGATCGAGCTGGTCTGTCATAATATAATAGAGACAGTAGATCTAGCTGGTCTGTCATAATATACTAGAGACAGTAGATCTAGCTGGTCTGTCATATTATAATAAAGACAGTAGATCTAGCTGGTCTGTCATCTTATAATAGAGACAGTAGATCGAGCTGGTCTGTCATAATATAATAAAGACAGTAGATCTAGCTGGTCTGTCATCTTATAATAGAGACAGTAGATCTAGCTGGTCTGTCATATTATAATAGAGACAGTAGATCTAGCTGGTCTGTCATTTTATAATAGAGACAGTAGATCTAGCTGGTCTGTCATTTTATAATAGAGACAGTAGATCTAGCTGGTCTGTCATATTATAATAGAGACAGTAGATCTAGCTGGTCTGTCATATTATAATAGAGACAGTAGATCTAGCTGGTCTGTCATAATATAATAGAGACAGTAGATCTAGCTGGTCTGTCATATTATAATAGAGACAGTAGATCTAGCTGGTCTGTCATATTATAATAGAGACAGTTGATCTAGCTGGTCTGTCATCATATAATAGAGACAGTAGATCTAGCTGGTCTGTCATATTATAATAAAGACAGTAGATCTAGCTGGTCTGTCATATTATAATAGAGACAGTAGATCTAGCTGGTCTGTCATATTATAATAGAGACAGTAGATCTAGCTGGTCTGTCATTTTATAATAGAGACAGTAGATGTAGCTGGTCTGTCATAATATAATAGAGACAGTAGATCTAGCTGGTCTGTCATATTATAATAGAGACAGTAGATCTAGCTGGTCTGTCATAATATAATAGAGACAGTAGATCTAGCTGGTCTGTCATATTATAATAGAGACAGTAGATCTAGCTGGTCTGTCATATTATAATAAAGACAGTAGATCTAGCTGGTATGTCATATTATAATAGAGACAGTAGGTCTAGCTGGTCTGTCATATTATAATAGAGACAGTAGGTCTAGCTGGTCTGTCATATTATAATAGAGACAGTAGATCTAGCTGGTCTGTCATATAATAATAGAGACAGTAGATCTAGCTGGTCTGTCATATTATAATAGAGACAGTAGATCTAGCTGGTCTGTCATATTATAATGGAGACAGTAGGTCTAGCTGGTCTGTCATATTATAATAGAGACAGTAGATCTAGCTGGTCTGTCATATAATAATAGAGACAGGAGATCTAGCTGGTCTGTCATATTATAATAGAGACAGATCTAGCTGGTCTGTCATATTATAATAGAGACAGTAGATCTAGCTGGTCTGTCATAATATAATAGAAACAGTTGATCTAGCTGGTCTGTCATAATATAATAGAGACAGTAGATCTAGCTGGTCTGTCATAATATAATAGAGACAGTAGATCTAGCTGGTCTGTCATATTATAATAGAGACAGTAGATCTAGCTGGTCTGTCATAATATAATAGAGACAGTAGATCGAGCTGGTCTGTCATAATATAATAGAGACAGTAGATCTAGCTGGTCTGTCATAATATACTAGAGACAGTAGATCTAGCTGGTCTGTCATATTATAATAAAGACAGTAGATCTAGCTGGTCTGTCATCTTATAATAGAGACAGTAGATCGAGCTGGTCTGTCATAATATAATAAAGACAGTAGATCTAGCTGGTCTGTCATCTTATAATAGAGACAGTAGATCTAGCTGGTCTGTCATATTATAATAGAGACAGTAGATCTAGCTGGTCTGTCATTTTATAATAGAGACAGTAGATCTAGCTGGTCTGTCATTTTATAATAGAGACAGTAGATCTAGCTGGTCGGTCATATTATAATAGAGACAGTAGATCTAGCTGGTCTTTCATAATATAATAGACACAGTTGATCTAGCTGGTCTGTCATAATATAATAGAGACAGTAGATCTAGCTTGTCTGTCATATTATAATAGAGACAGTAGATCTAGCTGGTCTGTCATATTATAATAGAGACAGTTGATCTAGCTGGTCTGTCATCATATAATAGAGACAGTAGATCTAGCTGGTCTGTCATATTATAATAAAGACAGTAGATCTAGCTGGTCTGTCATCTTATAATAGAGACAGTAGATCTAGCTGGTCTGTCATATTATAATAGAGACAGTAGATCTAGCTTGTCCGTCAGTTTATAAGAGAGACAGTAGATGTAGCTGGTCTGTCATAATATAATAGAGACAGTAGATCTAGCTGGTCTGTCATATTATAATAAAGACAGTAGATCTAGCTGGTCTGTCATAATATAATAGAGACAGTAGATCGAGCTGGTCTGTCAAAATACAATAGAGACAGTAGATCTAGCTGGTCTGTCATTATATAATAGAGACAGTAGATCTAGCTTGTCCGTCAGTTTATAATAGAGACAGTAGATGTAGCTGGTCTGTCATAATATAATAGAGACAGTAGATCCAGCTGGTCTGTCATATTATAATAGAGACAGTAGATCTAGCTGGTCTTTCATAATATAATAGACACAGTTGATCTAGCTGGTCTGTCATAATATAAGAGAGACAGTAGATTGAGCTGGTCTGTCATAATATAATAGAGACAGTAGATCTAGCTGGTCTGTCATATTATAATAGAGACAGTAGATCTAGCTGGTCTGTCATAATATAATAGAGACAGTAGATCTAGCTGGTCTTTCATAATATAATAGACACAGTTGATCTAGCTGGTCTGTCATAATATAATAGAGACAGTAGATCTAGCTGGTCTGTCATATTATAATAAAGACAGTAGATCTAGCTGGTCTGTCATCTTATAATAGAGACAGTAGATCTAGCTGGTCTGTCATATTATAATAGAGACAGTTGATCTAGCTGGTCTGTCATCATATAATAGAGACAGTAGATCTAGCTGTTCTGTCATATTATAATAAAGACAGTAGATCTAGCTGGTCTGTCATCTTATCATAGAGACAGTAGATCTAGCTGGTCTGTCATATTATAATAGAGACAGTAGATCTAGCTGGTCTGTCATATTATAATAGAGACAGTTGATCCAGCTGGTCTGTCATCATATAATAGAGACAGTAGATCTAGCTGGTCTGTCATATTATAATAAAGACAGTAGATCTAGCTGGTCTGTCATCTTATAATAGAGACAGTAGATCTAGCTGGTCTGTCATATTATAATAGAGACAGTAGATCTAGCTGGTCTGTCATATTATAATAGAGACAGTAGATCTAGCTGGTCCGTCATATTATAATAAAGACAGTAGATCTAGCTGGTCTGTCATCTTATAATAGAGACAGTAGATCTAGCTGGTCTGTCATATTATAATAGAGACAGTAGATCTAGCTGGTCTGTCATATTATAACAGAGACAGTAGATCTAGCTGGTCTGTCAAAATACAATAGAGACAGTAGATCTAGCTGGTCTGTCATATTATAATAGAGACAGTAGATCTAGCTGGTCTGTCATATTATAACAGAGACAGTAGATCTAGCTGGTCTGTCAAAATACAATAGAGACAGTAGATCTAGCTGGTCTGTCAAAATACAATAGAGACAGTAGATCTAGCTGGTCTGTCATTATATAATAGAGACAGTAGATCTAGCTGGTCTGTCATAATATAATAGAGACAGTAGATCGAGCTGGTCTGTCATATTATAATAAAGACAGTAGATCTAGCTGGTCTGTCATAATATAATAGAGACAGTAGATCAAGCTGGTCTGTCAAAATACAATAGAGACAGTAGATCTAGCTGGTCTGTCATTGTATAATAGAGACAGTAGATCTAGCTTGTCCGTCAGTTTATAATAGAGACAGTAGATGTAGCTGGTCTGTCATAATATAATAGAGACAGTAGATCTAGCTGGTCTAGCATAATATAATAGAGACAGTAGATCGAGCTGGTCTGTCATAATATAATAGAGACAGTAGATCTAGCTGGTCTGTCATAATATAATAGAGACAGTTGATCTAGCTGGTCTGTCATAATATAATAGAGACAGTAGATCTAGCTGGTCTGTCATATTATAATAGAGACAGTAGATCTAGCTGGTCTGTCATAATATAATAGAGACAGTAGATCTAGCTGGTCTGTCATAATATACTAGAGACAGTAGATCTAGCTGGTCTGTCATATTATAATAAAGACAGTAGATCTAGCTGGTCTGTCATCTTATAATAGAGACAGTAGATCGAGCTGGTCTGTCATAATATAATAAAGACAGTAGATCTAGCTGGTCTGTCATCTTATAATAGAGACAGTAGATCTAGCTGGTCTGTCATATTATAATAGAGACAGTAGATCTAGCTGGTCTGTCATTTTATAATAGAGACAGTAGATCTAGCTGGTCGGTCATATTATAATAGAGACAGTAGATCTAGCTGGTCTTTCATAATATAATAGACACAGTTGATCTAGCTGGTCTGTCATAATATAATAGAGACAGTAGATCTAGCTTGTCTGTCATATTATAATAGAGACAGTAGATCTAGCTGGTCTGTCATATTATAATAGAGACAGTTGATCTAGCTGGTCTGTCATCATATAATAGAGACAGTAGATCTAGCTGGTCTGTCATATTATAATAAAGACAGCAGATCTAGCTGGTCTGTCATCTTATAATAGAGACAGTAGATCTAGCTGGTCTGTCATATTATAATAGAGACAGTAGATCTAGCTGGTCTGTCATATTATAATAGAGACAGTAGATCTAGCTGGTCTGTCATATTATAACAGAGACAGTAGATCTAGCTGGTCTGTCAAAATACAATAGAGACAGTAGATCTAGCTGGTCTGTCATATTATAATAGAGACAGTAGATCTAGCTGGTCTGTCATATTATAACAGAGACAGTAGATCTAGCTGGTCTGTCAAAATACAATAGAGACAGTAGATCTAGCTGGTCTGTCATTATATAATAGAGACAGTAGATCTAGCTGGTCTGTCATAATATAATAGAGACAGTAGATCGAGCTGGTCTGTCATATTATAATAAAGACAGTAGATCTAGCTGGTCTGTCATAATAAAATAGAGACAGTAGATCAAGCTGGTCTGTCAAAATACAATAGAGACAGTAGATCTAGCTGGTCTGTCATTGTATAATAGAGACAGTAGATCTAGCTTGTCCGTCAGTTTATAATAGAGACAGTAGATGTAGCTGGTCTGTCATAATATAATAGAGACAGTAGATCTAGCTGGTCTGTCATAATATAATAGAGACAGTAGATTGAGCTGGTCTGTCATAATATAATAGAGACAGTAGATCTAGCTGGTCTGTCATAATATAATAGAGACAGTTGATCTAGCTGGTCTGTCATATTATAATAGAGACAGTAGATCTAGCTGGTCTGTCATAATATAATAGAGACAGTAGATCGAGCTGGTCTGTCATAATATAATAGAGACAGTAGATCTAGCTGGCCTGTCATAATATACTAGAGACAGTAGATCTAGCTGGTCTGTCATATTATAATAAAGACAGTAGATCTAGCTGGTCTGTCATCTTATAATAGAGACAGTAGATCGAGCTGGTCTGTCATAATAAAATAAAGACAGTAGATCTAGCTGGTCTGTCATCTTATAATAGAGACAGTAGATCTAGCTGGTCTGTCATATTATAATAGAGACAGTAGATCTAGCTGGTCTGTCATTTTCTAATAGAGACAGTAGATCTAGCTGGTCTGTCATAATATAAACGAGACAGTAGATCGAGCTGGTCTGTCATAATATAATAAAGACAGTAGATCTAGCTGGTCTGTCATCTTATAATAGAGACAGTAGATCGAGCTGGTCTGTCATAATATAATAGAGACAGTAGATCTAGCTGGTCTGTCATTTTATAATAAAGACAGTAGATCTAGCTGGTCTGTCATTTTATAATAGAGACAGTAGATCTAGCTGGTCGGTCATATTATAATAGAGACAGTAGATCTAGCTGGTCTTTCATAATATAATAGACACAGTTGATCTAGCTGGTCTGTCATAATATAATAGAGACAGTAGATCTAGCTTGTCTGTCATATTATAATAGAGACAGTAGATCTAGCTGGTCTGTCATATTATAATAGAGACAGTTGATCTAGCTGGTCTGTCATCATATAATAGAGACAGTAGATCTAGCTGGTCTGTCATATTATAATAAAGACAGTAGATCTAGCTGGTCTGTCATCTTATAATAGAGACAGTAGATCTAGCTGGTCTGTCATATTATAATAGAGACAGTAGATCTAGCTTGTCCGTCAGTTTATAAGAGAGACAGTAGATGTAGCTGGTCTGTCATAATATAATAGAGACAGTAGATCTAGCTGGTCTGTCATATTATAATAAAGACAGTAGATCTAGCTGGTCTGTCATAATATAATAGAGACAGTAGATCGAGCTGGTCTGTCAAAATACAATAGAGACAGTAGATCTAGCTGGTCTGTCATTATATAATAGAGACAGTAGATCTAGCTTGTCCGTCAGTTTATAATAGAGACAGTAGATGTAGCTGGTCTGTCATAATATAATAGAGACAGTAGATCCAGCTGGTCTGTCATATTATAATAGAGACAGTAGATCTAGCTGGTCTGTCATATTATAATAGAGACAGTAGATCTAGCTTGTCCGTCATAATATAAGAGAGACAGTAGATCTAGCTGGTCTGTCATAATATAATAGAGACAGTAGATCTAGCTGGTCTGTCATATTATAATAGAGACAGTAGATCTAGCTGGTCTGTCATTTTATAATAGAGACAGTAGACCTAGCTGGTCGGTCATATTATAATAGAGACAGTAGATCTAGCTGGTCTTTCATAATATAATAGACACAGTTGATCTAGCTGGTCTGTCATAATATAATAGAGACAGTAGATCTAGCTGGTCTGTCATATTATAATAAAGACAGTAGATCTAGCTGGTCTGTCATCTTATAATAGAGACAGTAGATCTAGCTGGTCTGTCATATTATAATAGAGACAGTTGATCTAGCTGGTCTGTCATCATATAATAGAGACAGTAGATCTAGCTGTTCTGTCATATTATAATAAAGACAGTAGATCTAGCTGGTCTGTCATCTTATAATAGAGACAGTAGATCTAGCTGGTCTGTCATATTATAATAGAGACGGTAGATCTAGCTGGTCTGTCATAATATAATAGAGACAGTTGATCTAGCTGGTCTGTCATAATATAATAAAGACAGTAGATCTAGCTGGTCTGTCATATTATAATAGAGACAGTAGATCTAGCTGGTCTGTCATATTATAATAGAGACAGTAGATCTAGCTGGTCTGTCATATTATAATAGAGACAGTAGATCTAGCTGGTCTGTCATATTATAATAGAGACAGTAGATCTAGCTGGTCCGTCATATTATAATTGAAACAGTAGATCTAGCTGGTGTGTAATCTTATAATAGAGACAGTAGATCTAGCTGGTCTGTTATTTTATAATAGAGACAGTAGATCTAGCTGGTCTGTCAAAATACAATAGAGACAGTAGATCTAGCTGGTCTGTCATATTATAATAGAGACAGTAGATCTAGCTGGTCTGTCATATTATAATAGAGACAGTAGATCTAGCTGGTCTGTCATATTATAATAGAGACAGTAGATCTAGCTGGTCTGTAAAAATACAATAGAGACAGTAGATCTAGCTGGTCTGTCATTATATAATAGAGACAGTAGATCTAGCTGGTCTGTCATAATATAATAGAGACAGTAGATCGAGCTGGTCTGTCATATTATAATAAAGACAGTAGATCTAGCTGGTCTGTCATAATATAATAGAGACAGTAGATCAAGCTGGTCTGTCAAAATACAATAGAGACAGTAGATCTAGCTGGTCTGTCATTGTATAATAGAGACAGTAGATCTAGCTTGTCCGTCAGTTTATAATAGAGACAGTAGATGTAGCTGGTCTGTCATAATATAATAGAGACAGTAGATCTAGCTGGTCTAGCATAATATAATAGAGACAGTAGATCGAGCTGGTCTGTCATAATATAATAGAGACAGTAGATCTAGCTGGTCTGTCATAATATAATAGAGACAGTAGATCTAGCTGGTCTGTCATAATATAATAGAGACAGTAGATCTAGCTGGTCTGTCATATTATAATAAAGACAGTAGATCTAGCTGGTCTGTCATAATATAATAGAGACAGTAGATCTAGCTGGTCTGTCATAATATACTAGAGACAGTAGATCTAGCTGGTCTGTCATATTATAATAAAGACAGTAGATCTAGCTGGTCTGTCATCTTATAATAGAGACAGTAGATCGAGCTGGTCTGTCATAATATAATAAAGACAGTAGATCTAGCTGGTCTGTCATCTTATAATAGAGACAGTAGATCTAGCTGGTCTGTCATATTATAATAGAGACAGTAGATCTAACTGGTCTGTCATTTTATAATAGAGACAGTAGATCTAGCTGGTCTGTCATTTTATAAGAGAGACAGTAGATCTAGCTGGTCGGTCATATTATAATAGAGACAGTAGATCTAGCTGGTCTTTCATAATATAATAGAGACAGTAGATCTAGCTTGTCTGTCATATTATAATAGAGACAGTAGATCTAGCTGGTCTGTCATATTATAATAGAGACAGTTGATCTAGCTGGTCTGTCATCATATAATAGAGACAGTAGATCTAGCTGGTCTGTCATATTATAATAAAGACAGTAGATCTAGCTGGTCTGTCATCTTATAATAGAGACAGTAGATCTAGCTGGTCTGTCATATTATAATAGAGACAGTAGATCTAGCTGGTCTGTCATATTATAATAGAGACAGTAGATCTAGCTGGTCTGTCATATTATAACAGAGACAGTAGATCTAGCTGGTCTGTCAAAATACAATAGAGACAGTAGATCTAGCTGGTCTGTCATATTATAATAGAGACAGTAGATCTAGCTGGTCTGTCATATTATAACAGAGACAGTAGATCTAGCTGGTCTGTCAAAATACAATAGAGACAGTAGATCTAGCTGGTCTGTCATTATATAATAGAGACAGTAGATCTAGCTGGTCTGTCATAATATAATAGAGACAGTAGATCGAGCTGGTCTGTCATATTATAATAAAGACAGTAGATCTAGCTGGTCTGTCATAATATAATAGAGACAGTAGATCAAGCTGGTCTGTCAAAATACAATAGAGACAGTAGATCTAGCTGGTCTGTCATTGTATAATAGAGACAGTAGATCTAGCTTGTCCGTCAGTTTATAATAGAGACAGTAGATGTAGCTGGTCTGTCATAATATAATAGAGACAGTAGATCTAGCTGGTCTGTCATAATATAATAGAGACAGTAGATTGAGCTGGTCTGTCATAATATAATAGAGACAGTAGATCTAGCTGGTCTGTCATAATATAATAGAGACAGTTGATCTAGCTGGTCTGTCATATTATAATAGAGACAGTAGATCTAGCTGGTCTGTCATAATATAATAGAGACAGTAGATCGAGCTGGTCTGTCATAATATAATAGAGACAGTAGATCTAGCTGGCCTGTCATAATATACTAGAGACAGTAGATCTAGCTGGTCTGTCATATTATAATAAAGACAGTAGATCTAGCTGGTCTGTCATCTTATAATAGAGACAGTAGATCGAGCTGGTCTGTCATAATATAATAAAGACAGTAGATCTAGCTGGTCTGTCATCTTATAATAGAGACAGTAGATCTAGCTGGTCTGTCATATTATAATAGAGACAGTAGATCTAGCTGGTCTGTCATTTTATAATAGAGACAGTAGATCTAGCTGGTCTGTCATTTTATAATAGAGACAGTAGATCTAGCTGGTCGGTCATATTATAATAGAGACAGTAGATCTAGCTGGTCTTTCATAATATAATAGACACAGTTGATCTAGCTGGTCTGTCATAATATAATAGAGACAGTAGATCTAGCTTGTCTGTCATATTATAATAGAGACAGTAGATCTAGCTGGTCTGTCATATTATAATAGAGACAGTTGATCTAGCTGGTCTGTCATCATATAATAGAGACAGTAGATCTAGCTGGTCTGTCATATTATAATAGAGACAGTAGATCTAGCTGGTCTGTCATATTATAATAGAGACAGTAGATCTAGCTGGTCTGTCATTATATAATAGAGACAGTAGATCTAGCTTGTCCATCAGTTTATAATAGAGACAGTAGATGTAGCTGGTCTGTCATAATATAATAGAGACAGTAGATCTAGCTGGTCTGTCATATTATAATAGAGACAGTAGATCTAGCTGGTCTTTCATAATATAATAGAGACAGTAGATCTAGCTGGTCTGTCATAATATAATAGAGACAGTAGATCTAGCTGGTCTGTCATCTTATAATAGAGACAGTAGATCTAGCTGGTCTGTCATATTATAATAGAGACAGTAGATCTAGCTGGTCTGTCATATTATAATAGAGACAGTAGATCTAGCTGGTCTGTCATCTTATAATAGAGACAGTAGATCTAGCTGGTCTGTCATATTATAATAGAGACGGTAGATCTAGCTGGTCTGTCATATTATAATAGAGACAGTTGATCTAGCTGGTCTGTCATCATATAATAGAGACAGTAGATCTAGCTGATCTGTCATATTATAATAGAGACAGTAGATCTAGCTGGTCTGTCATCTTATAATAGAGACAGTAGATCTAGCTGGTCTGTCATATTATAATAGAGACAGTAGATCTAGCTGGTCTGTCATATTATAATAGAGACAGTAGATCTAGCTGGTCCGTCATATTATAATAGAGACAGTAGATCTAGCTGGTCCATCATAATATAATAGAGACAGTAGATCTAGCTGGTCTGTCATAATATAATAGAGACAGTTGATCTAGCTGGTCTGTCATCATATAATAGAGACAGTAGATCTAGCTGGTCTGTCATATTATAATAAAGACAGTAGATCTAGCTGGTCTGTCATCTTATAATAGAGACAGTAGATCTAGCTGGTCTGTCATATTATAATAGAGACAGTAGATCTAGCTTGTCCGTCAGTTTATAAGAGAGACAGTAGATCTAGCTGGTCTGTCATAATATAATAGAGACAGTAGATCTAGCTGGTCTGTCATATTATAATAGAGACAGTAGATCTAGCTGGTCTGTCATAATATAATAGAGAAAGTAGATCGAGCTGGTCTGTCAAAATACAATAGAGACAGTAGATCTAGCTGGTCTGTCATTATTTAATAGAGACAGTAGATCTAGCTTGTCCGTCAGTTTATAAAAGAGACAGTAGATCTAGCTGGTCTGTCATATTATAATAGAGACAGTAGATCTAGCTTGTCCATCAGATTATAATAGAGACAGTAGATCTAGCTGGTCTGTCATAATATAATAGAGACAGTAGATCGAGCTGGTCTGTCATAATATAATAGAGACAGTAGATCTAGCTGGTCTGTCATATTATAATAGAGACAGTAGATCTAGCTGGTCTGTCATTTTATAATAGAGACAGTAGATCTAGCTGGTCGGTCATATTATAATAGAGACAGTAGATCTAGCTGGTCTTTCATAATATAATAGACACAGTTGATCTAGCTGGTCTGTCATATTATA
Source organism: Oncorhynchus tshawytscha (assembly GCF_018296145.1). NCBI lineage: Eukaryota > Metazoa > Chordata > Actinopteri > Salmoniformes > Salmonidae > Oncorhynchus > Oncorhynchus tshawytscha. The sequence goes on from NW_024609589.1 coordinate 225,685, forward strand.
ATAGAGACAGTAGATCTAGCTGATCTGTCATATTATAATAGAGACAGTAGGTCTAGCTGGTCTGTCATATTATAATAGAGACAGTAGATCTAGCTGGTTTGTCATATTATAATAGAGACAGTTGATCTAGCTGGTCTGTCATCATATAATAGAGACAGTAGATCTAGCTGTTCTGTCATATTATAATAAAGACAGTAGATCTAGCTGGTCTGTCATCTTATAATAGAGACAGTAGATCTAGCTGGTCTGTCATATTATAATAGAGACGGTAGATCTAGCTGGTCTGTCATAATATAATAGAGACAGTTGATCTAGCTGGTCTGTCATAATATAATAGAGACAGTAGATCTAGCTGGTCTGTCATATTATAATAAAGACAGTAGATCTAGCTGGTCTGTCATCTTATAACAGAGACAGTAGATCTAGCTGGTCTGTCATATTATAATAGAGACAGTAGATCTAGCTGGTCTGTCATATTATAATAGAGACAGTAGATCTAGCTGGTCCGTCATATTATAATAGAGACAGTAGATCTAGCTGGTCCGTCATATTATAATAGAGACAGTAGATCTAGCTGGTCTGTCATATTATAATAGAGACAGTAGATCTAGCTGGTCCGTCATATTATAATAGAGACAGTAGATCTAGCTGGTCCGTCATAATATAATAGAAACAGTTGATCTAGCTGGTCTGTCATAATATAATAGAGACAGTAGATCTAGCTGGTCTGTCATATTATAATAAAGACAGTAGATCTAGCTGGTCTGTCATCTTATAATAGAGACAGTAGATCTAGCTGGTCTGTCATATTATAATAGAGACAGTAGATCTAGCTGGTCGGTCATATTATAATAGAGACAGTAGATCTAGCTGGTCTTTCATAATATAATAGACACAGTTGATCTAGCTGGTCTGTCATAATATAATAGAGACAGTAGATCTAGCTTGTCTGTCATATTATAATAGAGACAGTAGATCTAGCTGGTCTGTCATATTATAATAGAGACAGTTGATCTAGCTGGTCTGTCATCATATAATAGAGACAGTAGATCTAGCTGGTCTGTCATATTATAATAAAGACAGTAGATCTAGCTGGTCTGTCATCTTATAATAGAGACAGTAGATCTAGCTGGTCTGTCATTATTTAATAGAGACAGTAGATCTAGCTTGTCCGTCAGTTTATAATAGAGACAGTAGATGTAGCTGGTCTGTCATAATATAACAGAGACAGTAGATCTAGCTGGTCTGTCATAATATAATAGAGACAGTAGATCTAGCTGGTCTTTCATAATATAATAGACACAGTTGATCTAGCTGGTCTGTCATAATATAATAGAGACAGTAGATCTAGCTGGTCTGTCATCTTATAATAGAGACAGTAGATCTAGCTGGTCTGTCATATTATAATAGAGACAGTAGATCTAGCTGGTCTGTCATATTATAATAAAGACAGTAGATCTAGCTGGTCTGTCATCTTACAATAGAGACAGTAGATCTAGCTGGTCTGTCATATTATAATAGAGACGGTAGATCTAGCTGGTCTGTCATATTATAATAGAGACAGTTGATCTAGCTGGTCTGTCATCATATAATAGAGACAGTAGATCTAGCTGGTCTGTCATAATATAATAAAGACAGTAGATCTAGCTGGTCTGTCATCTTATAATAGAGACAGTAGATCTAGCTGGTCTGTCATATTATAATAGAGACAGTAGATCTAGCTGGTCTGTCATATTATAATAGAGACAGTAGATCTAGCTGGTCGGTCATATTATAATAGAGACAGTAGATCTAGCTGGTCTTTCATAATATAATAGACACAGTTGATCTAGCTGGTCTGTCATAATATAATAGAGACAGTAGATCTAGCTGGTCTGTCATCATATAATAGAGACAGTAGATCTAGCTGGTCTGTCATATTATAATAAAGACAGTAGATCTAGCTGGTCTGTCATCTTATAATAGAGACAGTAGATCTAGCTGGTCTGTCATATTATAATAGAGACAGTAGATCTAGCTTGTCCGTCAGTTTATAAGAGAGACAGTAGATGTAGCTGGTCTGTCATAATATAATAGAGACAGTAGATCTAGCTGGTCTGTCATATTATAATAAAGACAGTAGATCTAGCTGGTCTGTCATAATATAATAGAGACAGTAGATCGAGCTGGTCTGTCAAAATACAATAGAGACAGTAGATCTAGCTGGTCTGTCATTATTTAATAGAGACAGTAGATCTAGCTTGTCCGTCAGTTTATAATAGAGACAGTAGATCTAGCTGGTCTGTCATAATATAATAGAGACAGTAGATCTAGCTGGTCTGTCATATTATAATTGAGACAGTAGATCTAGCTGGTCTGTCATAATATAATAGAGACAGTAGATCGAGCTGGTCTGTCATAATATAATAGAGACAGTAGATCTAGCTGGTCTGTCATATTATAATAGAGACAGTAGATCTAGCTGGTCTGTCATTTTATAATAGAGACAGTAGACCTAGCTGGTCGGTCATATTATAATAGAGACAGTAGATCTAGCTGGTCTTTCATAATATAATAGACACAGTTGATCTAGCTGGTCTGTCATATTATAATAGAGACAGTAGATCTAGCTGGTCTGTCATATTATAATAGAGACAGTAGATCTAGCTGGTCTGTCATATTATAATAGAGACAGTAGATCTAGCTGGTCTGTCATATTATAATAGAGACAGTTGATCTAGCTGGTCTGTCATCATATAATAGAGACAGTAGATCTAGCTGTTCTGTCATATTATAATAAAGACAGTAGATCTAGCTGGTCTGTCATCTTATAATAGAGACAGTAGATCTAGCTGGTCTGTCATATTATAATAGAGACGGTAGATCTAGCTGGTCTGTCATATTATAATAGAGACAGTAGATCTAGCTGGTCTGTCATATTATAATAGAGACAGTAGATCTAGCTGGTCTGTCATATTATAATAGAGACGGTAGATCTAGCTGGTCTGTCATATTATAATAGAGACAGTTGATCCAGCTGGTCTGTCATCATATAATAGAGACAGTAGATCTAGCTGGTCTGTCATATTATAATAAAGACAGTAGATCTAGCTGGTCTGTCATCTTATAATAGAGACAGTAGATCTAGCTGGTCTGTCATATTATAATAGAGACAGTAGATCTAGCTGGTCTGTCATATTATAATAGAGACAGTAGATCTAGCTGGTCCGTCATATTATAATAGAGACAGTAGATCTAGCTGGTCCGTCATATTATAATAGAGACAGTAGATCTAGCTGGTCCGTCATATTATAATAGAGACAGTAGATCTAGCTGGTCCGTCATATTATAATAGAGACAGTAGATCTAGCTGGTCCGTCATAATATAATAGAAACAGTTGATCTAGCTGGTCTGTCATAATATAATAGAGACAGTAGATCTAGCTGGTCTGTCATATTATAATAAAGACAGTAGATCTAGCTGGTCTGTCATCTTATAATAGAGACAGTAGATCTAGCTGGTCTGTCATATTATAATAGAGACAGTAGATCTAGCTGGTCTGTCATATTATAACAGAGACAGTAGATCTAGCTGGTCTGTCAAAATACAATAGAGACAGTAGATCTAGCTGGTCTGTCATATTATAATAGAGACAGTAGATCTAGCTGGTCTGTCATATTATAATAGAGACAGTAGATCTAGCTGTTCTGTCATATTATAATAGAGACAGTATATCTAGCTGGTCTGTAAAAATACAATAGAGACAGTAGATCTAGCTGGTCTGTCATATTATGAGACAGTAGATCCAGATGGTCTGTCATCATATAATAGAGACAGTAGATCTAGCTGGTCTGTCATATTATAATAGAGACAGTAGATCTAGCTGGTCTGTCATATTATAATAGAGACAGTAGATCTAGCTGGTCTGTCAAAATACAATAGAGACAGTAGATCTAGCTGGTCTGTCATATTATAATAGAGACAGTAGATCTAGCTGGTCTGTCATATTATAACAGAGACAGTAGATCTAGCTGGTCTGTCATATTATAACAGAGACAGTAGATCTAGCTGGTCTGTCAAAATACAATAGAGACAGTAGATCTAGCTGGTCTGTCATTATATAATAGAGACAGTAGATCTAGCTGGTCTGTCATAATATAATAGAGACAGTAGATCGAGCTGGTCTGTCATATTATAATAAAGACAGTAGATCTAGCTGGTCTGTCATAATATAATAGAGACAGTAGATCAAGCTGGTCTGTCAAAATACAATAGAGACAGTAGATCTAGCTGGTCTGTCATTGTATAATAGAGACAGTAGATCTAGCTTGTCCGTCAGTTTATAATAGAGACAGTAGATGTAGCTGGTCTGTCATAATATAATAGAGACAGTAGATCTAGCTGGTCTGTCATAATATAATAGAGACAGTAGATCGAGCTGGTCTGTCATAATATAATAGAGACAGTAGATCTAGCTGGTCTGTCATAATATAATAGAGACAGTTGATCTAGCTGGTCTGTCATAATATAATAGAGACAGTAGATCTGGCTGGTCTGTCATATTATAATAGAGACAGTAGATCTAGCTGGTCTGTCATAATATAATAGAGACAGTAGATCTAGCTTGTCTGTCATAATATACTAGAGACAGTAGATCTAGCTGGTCTGTCATATTATAATAAAGACAGTAGATCTAGCTGGTCTGTCATCTTATAATAGAGACAGTAGATCGAGCTGGTCTGTCATAATATAATAAAGACAGTAGATCTAGCTGGTCTGTCATCTTATAATAGAGACAGTAGATCTAGCTGGTCTGTCATATTATAATAGAGACAGTAGATCTAGCTGGTCTGTCATTTTATAATAGAGACAGTAGATCTAGCTGGTCTGTCATTTTATAATAGAGACAGTAGATCTAGCTGGTCGGTCATATTATAATAGAGACAGTAGATCTAGCTGGTCTTTCATAATATAATAGACACAGTTGATCTAGCTGGTCTGTCATAATATAATAGAGACAGTAGATCTAGCTTGTCTGTCATATTATAATAGAGACAGTAGATCTAGCTGGTCTGTCATATTATAATAGAGACAGTTGATCTAGCTGGTCTGTCATCATATAATAGAGACAGTAGATCTAGCTGGTCTGTCATATTTCAATAAAGACAGCAGATCTAGCTGGTCTGTCATATCATAATAGAGACAGTAGATCTAGCTGGTCTGTCATATTATAATAGAGACAGTAGATCTAGCTTGTCCGTCAGTTTATAAGAGAGACAGTAGATGTAGCTGGTCTGTCATAATATAATAGAAACAGTAGATCTAGCGGGTCTGTCATATTATAATAAAGACAGTAGATCTAGCTGGTCTGTCATAATATAATAGAGACAGTAGATCGAGCTGGTCTGTCAAAATACAATAGAGACAGTAGATCTAGCTGGTCTGTCATTATATAATAGAGACAGTAGATCTAGCTTGTCCGTCAGTTTATAATAGAGACAGTAGATGTAGCTGGTCTGTCATTTTATAATAGAGACAGTAGACCTAGCTGGTCGGTCATATTATAATACAGACAGTAGATCTAGCTGGTCTTTCATAATATAATAGACACAGTTGATCTAGCTGGTCTGTCATAATATAATAGAGACAGTAGATCTAGCTGGTCTGTCATATTATAATAGAGACAGTAGATCTAGCTGGTCTGTCATATTATAATAAAGACAGTAGATCTAGCTGGTCTGTCATCTTATAATAGAGACAGTAGATCTAGCTGGTCTGTCATATTATAATAGAGACAGTAGATCTAGCTGGTCTGTCATATTATAATAGAGACAGTTGATCTAGCTGGTCTGTCATCATATAATAGAGACAGTAGATCTAGCTGGTCTGTCATATTATAATAAAGACAGTAGATCTAGCTGGTCTGTCATCTTATAATAGAGACAGTAGATCTAGCTGGTCTGTCATATTATAATAGAGACAGTAGATCTAGCTGGTCTGTCATATTATAATAGAGACAGTAGATCTAGCTGGTCCGTCATATTATAATAGAGACAGTAGATCTAGCTGGTCCGTCATAATATAATAGAAACAGTTGATCTAGCTGGTCTGTCATAATATAATAGAGACAGTAGATCTAGCTGGTCTGTCATATTATAATAAAGACAGTAGATCTAGCTGGTCTGTCATATTATAATAGAGACAGTAGATCTAGCTGGTCTGTCATATTATAATAGAGACAGTAGATCTAGCTTGTCCGTCAGTTTATAAGAGAGACAGTAGATGTAGCTGGTCTGTCATAATATAATAGAGACAGTAGATCTAGCTGGTCTGTCATATTATAATAAAGACAGTAGATCTAGCTGGTCTGTCATAATATAATAGAGACAGTAGATCTAGCTGGTCTGTCATAATATAATAGAGACAGTAGATCTAGCTGGTCTGTCATAATATAATAGAGACAGTAGATCTAGCTGGTCTTTCATAATATAATAGACACAGTTGATCTAGCTGGTCTGTCATAATATAATAGAGACAGTAGATCTAGCTGGTCTGTCATCTTATAATAGAGACAGTAGATCTAGCTGGTCTGTCATATTATAATAGAGACAGTAGATCTAGCTGGTCTGTCATATTATAATAAAGACAGTAGATCTAGCTGGTCTGTCATCTTATAATAGAGACAGTAGATCTAGCTGGTCTGTCATATTATAATAAAGACAGTAGATCTAGCTGGTCTGTCATCTTATAATAGAGACAGTAGATCTAGCGGGTCTGTCATATTATAATAGAGACGGTAGATCTAGCTGGTCTGTCATATTATAATAGAGACAGTTGATCTAGCTGGTCTGTCATCATATAATAGAGACAGTAGATCTAGCTGGTCTGTCATATTATAATAAAGACAGTAGATCTAGCTGGTCTGTCATCTTATAATAGAGACAGTAGATCTAGCTGGTCTGTCATATTATAATAGAGACAGTAGATCTAGCTGGTCTGTCATATTATAATAGAGACAGTAGATCTAGCTGGTCCGTCATATTATAATAGAGACAGTAGATCTAGCTGGTCCGTCATAATATAATAGAAACAGTTGATCTAGCTGGTCTGTCATAATATAATAGAGACAGTAGATCTAGCTGGTCTGTCATATTATAATAAAGACAGTAGATCTAGCTGGTCTGTCATCTTATAATAGAGACAGTAGATCTAGCTGGTCTGTCATATTATAATAGAGACAGTAGATCTAGCTTGTCCGTCAGTTTATAAGAGAGACAGTAGATGTAGCTGGTCTGTCATAATATAATAGAGACAGTAGATCTAGCTGGTCTGTCATATTATAATAAAGACAGTAGATCTAGCTGGTCTGTCATAATATAATAGAGACAGTAGATCTAGCTGGTCTGTCATAATATAATAGAGACAGTAGATCTAGCTGGTCTGTCATATTATAATAGAGACAGTAGATCTAGCTGGTCTTTCATAATATAATAGACACAGTTGATCTAGCTGGTCTGTCATATTATAATAAAGACAGTAGATCTAGCTGGTCTGTCATCTTATAATAGAGACAGTAGATCTAGCTGGTCTGTCATATTATAATAGAGACAGTAGATCTAGCTGGTCTGTCATATTATAATAAAGACAGTAGATCTAGCTGGTCTGTCATCTTATAATAGAGACAGTAGATCTAGCTGGTCTGTCATATTATAATAGAGACAGTAGATCTAGCTGGTCTGTCATATTATAATAGAGACAGTAGATCTAGCTGGTCTGTCATATTATAATAGAGACAGTAGATCTAGCTGGTCTTTCATATTATAATAGAGACAGTAGATCTAGCTGGTCTGTCATATTATAACAGAGACAGTAGATCTAGCTGGTCTATCAAAATACAATAGAGACAGTAGATCTGGCTGGTCTGTCATATTATAATAGAGACAGTAGATCTAGCTGGTCTGTCAAAATACAATAGAGACAGTAGATCTAGCTGGTCTGTCATTATATAATAGAGACAGTAGATCTAGCTGGTCTGTCATAATATAATAGAGACAGTAGATCGAGCTGGTCTGTCATATTATAATAAAGACAGTAGATCTAGCTGGTCTGTCATAATATAATAGAGACAGTAGATCGAGCTGGTCTGTCAAAATACAATAGAGACAGTAGATCTAGCTGGTCTGTCATTATATAATAGAGACAGTAGATCTAGCTTGTCCGTCAGTTTATAATAGAGACAGTAGATGTAGCTGGTCTGTCATAATATAATAGAGACAGTAGATCTAGCTGGTCTGTCATAATATAATAGAGACAGTAGATCGAGCTGGTCTGTCATAATATAATAGAGACAGTAGATCTAGCTGGTCTGTCATAATATAATAGAGACAGTAGATCTAGCTGGTCTGTCATAATATAATAGAGACAGTAGATCTAGCTGGTCTGTCATAATATAATAGAGACAGTAGATCTAGCTGGTCTGTCATATTATAATAAAGACAGTAGATCTAGCTGGTCTGTCATATTATAATAGAGACAGTAGATCTAGCTGGTCTGTCAAATTATAGTAGAGAAGTAGATCTAGCTGGTACGTCATATTATAATACAGACAGTAGATCTAGCTGGTCTGTCATAATATAATAGAGACAGTAGATCGAGCTGGTCTGTCAAAATACAATAGAGACAGTAGATCTAGCTGGTCTGTCATTATATAATAGAGACAGTAGATCTAGCTTGTCCGTCAGTTTATAATAGAGACAGTAGATGTAGCTGGTCTGTCATAATATAATAGAGACAGTAGATCTAGCTGGTCTGTCATAATATAATAGAGACAGTAGATCTAGCTGGTCTGTCATAATATAATAGAGACAGTAGATCGAGCTGGTCTGTCAAAATACAATAGAGACAGTAGATCTAGCTGGTCTGTCATTATATAATAGAGACAGTAGATCTAGCTGGTCTGTCATAATATAATAGAGACAGTAGATCGAGCTGGTCTGTCATATTGTAATAAAGACAGTAGATCTAGCTGGTCTGTCATAATATAATAGAGACAGTAGATCGAGCTGGTCTGTCAAAATACAATAGAGACAGTAGATCTAGCTGGTCTGTCATAATATAATAGAGACAGTTGATCTAGCTGGTCTGTCATAATATAATAGAGACAGTAGATCTAGCTGGTCTGTCATAATATAATAGAGACAGTAGATCTAGCTGGTCTGTCATATTATAATAAAGACAGTAGATCTAGCTGGTCTGTCATAATATAATAGAGACAGTTGATCTAGCTGGTCTGTCATAATATAATTGAGACAGTAGATCTAGCTGGTCTGTCATAATATAATAGAGACAGTAGATCTAGCTGGTCTGTCATATTATGATAAAGACAGTAGATCTAGCTGGTCTGTCATCTTATAATAGAGACAGTAGATCTAGCTGGTCTGTCATATTATAATAGAGACAGTAGATCTAGCTGGTCCGTCATATTATAATAGAGACAGTAGATCTAGCTGGTCCGTCATAATATAATAGAAACAGTTGATCTAGCTGGTCTGTCATAATATAATAGAGACAGTAGATCTAGCTGGTCTGTCATATTATAATAAAGACAGTAGATCTAGCTGGTCTGTCATAATATAATAGAGACAGTAGATCGAGCTGGTCTGTCAAAATACAATAGAGACAGTAGATCTAGCTGGTCTGTCATATTATAATAAAGACAGTAGATCTAGCTGGTCTGTCATCTTATAATAGAGACAGTAGATCTAGCTGGTCTGTCATATTATAATAGAGACAGTAGATCTAGCTGGTCTGTCATATTATAATAGAGACAGTTGATCTAGCTGGTCTGTCATCATATAATAGAGACAGTAGATCTAGCTGGTCTTTCATAATATAATAGACATAGTTGATCTAGCTGGTCTGTCATAATATAATAGAGACAGTAGATCTAGCTGGTCTGTCATATTATAACAGAGACAGTAGATCTAGCTGGTCTGTCATAATATAATAGAGACAGCAGATCTAGCTGGTCTGTCATATTATGATAAAGACAGTAGATATAGCTGGTCTGTCATCTTATAATAGAGACAGTAGATCTAGCTGGTCTGTCATATTATAATAGAGACAGTAGATCTAGCTGGTCTGTCATATTATAATAGAGACAGTTGATCTAGCTGGTCTGTCATCATATAATAGAGACAGTAGATCTAGCTGGTCTTTCATAATATAATAGACATAGTTGATCTAGCTGGTCTGTCATAATATAATAGAGACAGTAGATCTAGCTGGTCTGTCATATTATAACAGAGACAGTAGATCTAGCTGGTCTGTCATCTTATAATAGAGACAGTAGATCTAGCTGGTCTGTCATATTATAATAGAGACAGCAGATCTAGCGGGTCTGTCATATTATAATAGAGACAGTAGATCTAGCTGGTCTGTCATATTTTAATAGAGACAGTAGATCTAGCTGGTCTGTCATAATATAATAGAGACAGTAGATCTAGCTGGTCTGTCATATTATAATAAAGACAGTAGATCTAGCTGGTCTGTCATATTATAATAAAGACAGTAGATCTAGCTGGTCTGTCATCTTATAATTGGGACAGTAGATCTAGCTGGTCTGTCATATTATAATAGAGACAGTAGATCTAGCTGGTCTGTCATATTATAATAGAGACAGTTGATCTAGCTGGTCTGTCATCATATAATAGAGACAGTAGATCTAGCTGGTCTGTCATATTATAATAAAGACAGTAGATCTAGCTGGTCTGTCATCTTATAATAGAGACAGTAGATCTAGCTGGTCTGTCATCTCATAATAGAGACAGTAGATCTAGCTGGTCTGTCATATTATAATAGAGACAGTAGATCTAGCTGGTCTGTCATATTTTAATAGAGACAGTAGATCTAGCTGGTCTGTCATAATATAATAGAGACAGTAGATCTAGCTGGTCTGTCATATTATAATAAAGACAGTAGATCTAGCTGGTCTGTCATCTTATAATTGGGACAGTAGATCTAGCTGGTCTGTCATATTATAATAGAGACAGTAGATCTAGCTGGTCTGTCATATTATAATAGAGACAGTTGATCTAGCTGGTCTGTCATCATATAATAGAGACAGTAGATCTAGCTGGTCTGTCATATTATAATAAAGACAGTAGATCTAGCTGGTCTGTCATCTTATAATAGAGACATTAGATCTAGCTGGTCTGTCATCTTATAATAGAGACAGTAGATCTAGCTGGTCTGTCATATTATAATAGAGACAGTAGATCTAGCTGGTCTGTCATATTATAATAAAGACAGTAGATCTAGCTGGTCTGTCATATTATAATAAAGACAGTAGATCTAGCTGGTCTGTCATCTTATAATAGAGACAGTAGATCTAGCTGGTCTGTCATATTATAATAGAGACAGTAGATCTAGCTGGTCTGTCATATTATAATAGAGACAGTTGATCTAGCTGGTCTGTCATCATATAATAGAGACAGTAGATCTAGCTGGTCTGTCATATTATAATAAAGACAGTAGATCTAGCTGGTCTGTCAACTTATAATAGAGACAGTAGATCTAGCTGGTCTGTCATATTATAATAGAGACAGTACATCTTGCTGGTCTGTCATATTATAATAGAGACAGTACATCTAGCTGGTCTGTCATAATATAATAGAGAAATAGAGACAGTAGATCCAGCTGGTCTGTCATATTATAATAGAGACAGTAGATCTAGCTGGTCTGTCAACTTATAATAGAGACAGTAGATCTAGCTGGTCTGTCATATTATAATAGAGACAGTACATCTTGCTGGTCTGTCATAATATAATAGAGACAGTACATCTAGCTGGTCTGTCATATTATAATAGAGACAGTACATCTTGCTGGTCTGTCATAATATAATAGAGACAGTACATCTAGCTGGTCTGTCATAATATAATAGAGAAATAGAGACAGTAGATCCAGCTGGTCTGTCATATTATAATAGAGACAGTAGATCTAGCTGGTCTGTAATAATATAATAGAGACAGCAGATCTAGCTGGACTGTCATAATATAATAGATACAATATATCTAGCTGGTTTGTCATAATATAATAGAGACAGTAGATGTAGCTGGTCTGTCATAATATAGTAGATATAGTAGATCTAGCTGGTCTGTCATAATATAGTAGTGACAGTATATCGAGCTGGTCTGTCATAATATAGTAGAGAAAGTAGATCTAGCTGGTCTGTCATAATATAATAGATACAGTATATCTAGCTGGTCTGTCATAATATAGTAGAGACAGTAGATCTAGCTGGTCTGTCATAATGTAATAGAGACAGTAGATCTAGCTGGTCTGTCGTAATGTAATAGAGACAGTAGATGTAGTTGATATAGTAGGTCTAGCTGGGCTGTCATAATATAGTAAAGACAGTAGATCTAGCTGGTCTGTCAAAGGATAACAGAAACAGTTAATCTAGCTGGTCTCCCATTATATAATAGAGACAGTAGACATAGCTTGTCTGTCATAATATAATATTGACCGCTGATCTAGCTGGTCTGTCAAATTATAATATAGACAGTAGATCTAGGCTAACTTGCTAGCCCCTGCTATCTGCTTGCTTGCTAACCCTGTGTGCTAATTGCTAGCTAACCCTGCTAACTGCTAGCTTGCTGCTCTGCTAACTCAGCCCCCGGCTTGCTTGCTAACCCTGCTAAGCTTGCCTGCCCGGTCTGCTAACTGCTAGCCCCTGCTAACTGCTTGCTTGCTAACCCGGCCTGCTAACTTCTAGCTTGTTTAGCCCTGGCCTATTAACTGTTAGCTTGTTTATTTTATAGTACTATATATTGATTACTTAATTGTTGGGAAATGAGCTCGTAAGAAACCCACTGTACTTGTGCATGTGACAATAACCCATTAAAACTTGTCCAAGACTACTGCCTAGTGGACAGTTTATTTACTAAAAACGCTTTATCAACTTGACCGGATCCAGTTTGGCCCTCACGACTAGCCGTAGTCAAAAGCGTCC